>NC_029793.2:142303043-142332860 GCF_000816755.2 Arachis ipaensis | reverse complement strand
TTTGAATTTCAAGTATGATGTATATAAATAATATTTAATAAAATATTTTTGTTTCTAAATTTTAAAATTACTAAATGTGTCAAGTTCTAAAATAATAATAATAAAATTTTTAGTATATGATACTATGTATAGTATTTTTTAGAAAAACAATCAAGAAAATAATTTTACTGCACATATACTTCTACTCATTTTATTATTATTATTTGTCTTTGAAGAAAATGATAAGGACATATAATGAAGATGTTTGCCTTGCGGATAGTGCCAGTTCGCATACCATTCTCAAAAGTAATATATATTTTACACATCTTGTACCAAAAGAAGAATATGTTAATACTATTATTGGCTCAGGCAATGTGATAGAAGGCTCCAGAAGAGGAATAATATTTTTTCCGGAAGAACAAAATTCATAATAAATAATGCACTATTGTCTACTAAGTCTCTAAGAAACTTGTTGAGTTTTAAAGATATTCGCCAAAATGAGTATCATATTGAAACAATGAATGAGAAAAATCATGAGTACTTATGTATCACAACTCATGATTCAAATAAAAGGGTTACATTAGAAAAGTTACCATCACTTTCATCTGGATTATATTATACTAAAATTCGTGTAATTGAATCACATGCCATTGTAAACCTGAAGTGTACCAGCCCAAATAAATTCATAACTTGGCATGAGCGATTGAATCATCGGGGAACAACTATGATGTTGAGAATTATTGAAAACTTCCATGAACATTTACTAAAGAACCAGAAGATTCTTAAATCTAGTGAATTTTGTTGCATGTTCTCAAGGAAAGTTACTTTGAAGGCCATCACCAGTAAAGATTGGATTTGAGTCTCCTGAATTCCTAGAAAGGATTCACGGCGATATATATAGACCTATTCATCTATCATGTGGATCTTTTAGATATTTTATGGTCCTAATAGACGCATCTTCGAGATGATCACATGTGTGCTTATTGTCTTCTCGCAACCTGGCGTTTGTGAGATTATTTGCTCAAATTATTTGATTAAAAGCACAGTTTCTAGAAAATCTAATCAAAGCAATTCGTCTTAATAATGCTGGTGAATTTACTTCCCAAGCCTTTGATGCTTATTGTATGGCTAACAGAATAAGCGTTGAACATCTAGTAGCTCATGTTCACACACAAAATGAGTTAGTAGAATCACTTATAAAATACCTCCAATTAATTGTTAGACCCTTACTTGTGAGAACAAATCTCCCAACTTCGGTTTGGAGGTAGGCTATTTTACATGCCACAACACTTATTCGTTTGAGGCCAACAAATTACCATCAGTTCTCTCCTATGCAATTAACTTTTGGCCAACAGCCAAATGTTTTTCATTTAAGAATATTTGGGTGTACGATATATATTCCCATTGCACCACCTTCTCGCACTAAAATGGGGCCCAAAAGAAAATTAGAAATATATATTGAATATGATTCTCCCTCTATAGTTAGGTATCTCTGGAGATATATTTAAAGTCCAATTTACAGATTGTCATTCTGATGAATCAAAATTTTCAACATTAGAGGGATAGAATAAGTTTCCTAAAAAAGAAATTAATTAGAATGCATCATCCTTGATACATTTAGATCCTCAATCAGGGTAATGTGAACTAAAAGTTCAAAAGATTATACATTTGCAAAGAATAGCAAATGAATTGCCTGATGCATTTTCTGATATGAAAAGGATAACTAAATCCTATATACCAGCTGAAAATTCTCCAATTCGAATTGATGTTCTAGTCAGACAAAGAGCCACCGAAATAAATTCACGTCAGAAGCGTGTTAGGCCTGTCGCTTCCAAAGACAAAAATTCTCAAAAAAGAAAAAAGGTAAATACTATTTCTATTGAAAAAGATAAAGACATAGTAAAGACTCATGCAGTTGTCCCAAATTCTAATATAGTTTCGACGCCAAAAGACATTCAAGTACCTGAAAATTGCGAAAATGACGAGATCTCTATAAATTGTGTCTTTACAAGAGAAAAATGGGACCGAAATAAGACAATTGTCAATGAAATATTTGCATAGAATGTGGCACTAAATGTCATGTATGAAAGTAAGGATCTTGAGCCAAGAACAGTCGAAGAATGTCGATAAAGAAATGATTGGCCAAAATGGGAAGAATCTATGAAGGCTGAGTTAGACTCACTTGCAAAACGTGAAGTCTTTGGACCTGTAGTCCGTACACCAGAAGATGTAAAACCTGTTGGATACAGATGGGTATTTGTGAGAAAATGAAATAAGAAAAATGAAATTGTACGCTACAAAGCTCGACTTGCGGTATAAGGTTTTTCATAAAGACCTTGTATAGATTATGAAGAAACATATTCTCCTGTAGTGGATGCAATAATATTGCATTATTTGGTCAGTTTATCCGCATAACATAAACTACATATGCATTTAATGGATGTGGTAACAGTCTACTTATACAGATCATTAGATCGTGATATCTATATGAAAATTCCTGAAGGATTAAAGATATCTAAATCGTCCAATGAATATCCACAGGGGTTATACTCAATCAAATTGCAAGATCTTTATATGGTCGAAAGCAATCTGGAAAAATGTGGTACAATCGTCTTACAGAGTATCTAGCCAAAAACGGATTAAAGAATGATGATATCTGCCCATGTGTTTTCATAAAGAAATTTGCGTCTGACTTCATTATAATTGCTGTATACGTTGATGATTTAAATATCATTGGAACCCCTGAAGAGATTTTAACGATATAAAAGTTCTAAAATAAGAGTTTGAGATAAAAGATCTTGGAAAGACTAAATTTTGTCTCGGCTTGCAGATCGAGCATACAAAAAATGGAATTTTTATTCATCAAACAACATACACAGAAAAGATTTTGAAGAGATTTTATATGGATAAGTCACATCCCTTGAGTACCCCAATGATCGTAAGGTCTTTAGATGTGGAAAATGATCAATTCCGTCCTAAAGAAAAAAAAATGAAGATATCCTTGGTCCTTAAGTACCATATCTTAGTGTCATTGGGGCACTAATGTATCTTGCTAATAATACACGACCTGATATATCATTTACTGTGAATTTATTAGCAAGGTATAGTTCCTCTCCAACCAAAAGACATTGGAATGGAATCAAACAAATCTTTCGATATCTTCATGGGATGGTTGATATGAGATTGTTCTATCCATATGGATCCAAGTCACAAATAGTTGGCTATGCAGATGCAGGATACTTGTTTGATCCACACAAAGGAAGATCTCAAACAGAATACTTATTCACATGTGGTGATACAGCTATATCATGGAGGTCAACGAAACAGACGATAGCAGCATCTTCTAATCATGCTAAATTACTAGCGATACATGAAGCAAGTCGCGAGTGTTTTTGACTCTGGAGTTTGATCCAATATATTCTATCATCATGTAGACTGATTGATCATAAGATAGCTCCAGCTGTCCTGTTTGAAAATAATACAGCACGCATTGCGCAATTTAAAGGCGGATACATCAAAAAAGCATATTTCTCCCAAATTCTTCTTCATTCATGTTCTTCAAATCAAGGAACAATTGATGTGCAACAGATCCGCTCAAGCGATAATCTGGCAGATCTATTTACAAAGTCACTTTTAAAATCCTCATTTGAAAGATTGGTATATCAGATTGGGATGCGTCTATTCCGAGACATTAAATAATGTTGACAAGAGGGGGAGACTGTACTCTTTTTTTCTTGGTCAGGTTTTTGTCCTTAATGGATTTTTCTTGACAAAGTTTTTAACAAACTAGTCATAATCTCAAAGAGTATTGTACTCTTTTTTTTCATTAATTTTTTTTTCATGGGATTTTTTTACTAAAATTTTAACGAGGTATAATTTTAAATGGTCATCCAAAGAAAACTGTTGTGATAAGGGATGAGTTGGATGTCCATTAATCCTTGGACGGCTCAGTTTCTCAATGAAAGAAGGCTTTAATGAAATTTGAAAAATCAAAGTCTAATATGTGTATAGTTAATAACACACAGAAAAATAATAATAACAAATACTTTTCCCTCTTACTTTACATTGCAATAACATATAAAATTTTCTTTTCTTTCTGTAGATTTTTTTAAATTACAATATACTAACAAATATATAAATTACTTATAGAGTTATGCTATGAGTACACCAAAATTAATCATCAAAATTAGCCACCAGTATAAAATACATACTGAAATATAAATATACATTAAAAATAAATTAAACTACACATATATTTATACACAAATACATTAATAACTAATTTTAATAACTAATTTTAATGTATAAATAATATTTTTGTTCTTGATACTACCACAACATTAATTTATTTCTCGTTGTCACAGTCATTGTTTTCTAGCCACTTGTCAGCCATCGTGGTACTAGACCTTTAAGTCTTTTCGACGCGATGGTTTGTCATTTAAGACGAGGAAGGTAGCGGCGGACGGGGAGTACAACAAACGCAGAGAATGGCGGAGGATGGCGGAGCAGCCACAATAACTGGAAGGAATGAACACAAAGAAAGAGAAGAAAGAGATGTCTCCATGGGAGCAGCACTCGGCGGTGATCAAGCTTCCCCGGTTCGACTACAGCGCCCCCTCCTCTCTCCTTCATGGCTCCCATTCGGGCTTTCTTATCACTTGTACTATCAGTCAGTTACTTCCTTCTCTTCTCTTCTTTCTCCATTTTCCCACTGTTCAGTTAGCTCTCTTTTCTATATATATACCAATTTGGAATCATGTTTTACAGAACGGGAGAAAAGCGCTACCAAGGAAGCAATCTCTATACTCCACAAGGTTCCCCCTTTCTTTACCCTCTTCTCTTCACCGTTATTATTCTCATGTTTTAATGTTAAATGCTATTAATAATCAAAAGAAAATGCTACATGCACACACAAAAAGTCATTATTTGTGTAAATTTATACACGTTGATTCACATATTTTTCTAACTAAATAATTAACTACTGGAATAATCAGCCATAGTAGAATAATCAAACTTTTTTTTAGTAGTATAATAAAAAAAAAATTTGAGATTTCAAATACAGATTTCTATACGCAGTGGCGGATTGGTGACTGATTTTTTATGTAAACTTAGCATGATTGGTTAGCAAATAATGATTCTCTGTACAATTCATTCATTAGAGAGATTGGAGTATATTAATGCACAAACAAGATCTTCTAACTTTTCATACAGTTTGCCAGGCCCTTCAGCAAGGGTTCTTATAACAGTTTGAACGACCTTGAAGATGATAATGCTTCTAAGAAAAGAAGGGTATGCACAGAAGATGATGCTGAGGAGTGTTTGGACAACAAGGAAAAGGAAACAGCCTCTGCCACTGCTAACTCTGGAGATGGTATTGAGTATATATAGTTGGACCTTCTTTTTTATGTCTTCCAGTTTTGGGAGGGAGAAGAAGGTAGTGTTTTTGGTTTGTTGAACTGAAAATTCATGGCCTCAATGGTGGCAGGTAAGCTTTTAAGTGGGAGCGGTAATAGAGCAGAGACAGACGCCGAAGGAGTTCCTGGTCTTTCCCTGGTTAAGCTTACAAGGAGTGGTTTGCTTCTCTTTACATTTCCGGAGGACGCATTGCCGGACACTGTTGATATTGTGTCAAATATCATTCAAGCTTATGAATCTGGGAGTGTTAAATCGCCAGCGTAAGTAAATTTGCTTATGCTTTTAGTGTTAGTTCAAAATGTCGTGTTCATGGTTCTAGGAAGTAAATGGTGGTGTGGATTTATGCCATTCCCTCCTGGCCATGGAAGAAAATGAAGACGTATTTCTTGAAGAAAAGTTGAGCCAAGATTTTTGTTCAAGAAAACACTGATACATTTGTTCAGCCTTCAAGCCCTAACAACCATTGATGCAGTAACTTTAAGCTTTTGAAACGATTGATAAAAATGTGGAATTGCATATCTTGCTTCTAATTTTTGTTGAGTGGGCATATTAGGTTTGCGAACGGAGACTAGAAAAGTCTTTTAGTGAGTGATTTCAGTTCACGTCTTTTCTGGCACTAATGGTGAGCAAATTTTCTCTGCGGCTGGTGCCGTCGCATTTTCCCAATCCAGGCTACCTGTGGTTTAAATGAAAAAGAGCTGCAAGAAGTAGTATCAATGCTAGTTAAAAAGTTTGTGGATGATAAACAGAACATACTTGAACGACCTGTAAAGGTGCAATACAATATTACCTTTCTGATGCAAATGAGCCTCACCTCATGATAAGTCCTGTACTCATCAACAAGTCTTGATATTTGTAGATGAATTAAAATCTTAAACCAATCTCATACGATATAAGTTTTAGACAATCAAAGTCCATGTTTAGCAGTATTGTATTTTATTCTGTAGTTTTCTGTTGGGTACAACCGAAGAGGAATTGAAGAGACGAAGTCTGTGAAAGAAAAATCATAGGATTCCAATGCATTCAGTTTGCTAGACCGCAATAAGTGCTTTGGCATAGTGGCTTCTGCAGTCAATGGTGTGGTGGGAGATTCAGTAGTTGACCTCAGGACTCCAGAGGTAAACATGATGTACGCCCCCAAACATAGTCTAGCTTGTGCTACTCACATTTGTGCATACTCTCAGTATTGACTCTATTGTTGCAGCTGTGTGTTCTTGTCGAAGTGCTCCCCATTTCCGGAGTGCCAAACGGGTCGATAGTGGTTGCTGTCTCTGTCCTCCCTAGGAACCTTGTTAGTACGAAGCCTCGGCTCTGCGTCAGGGCCTTGAATTCAAATACAAAGGAAGGGTCTATGGCTGAATGAGAAGTGCTGGCGATTCTTTCAGATGGCTTATGCTGGAATACATGCCGCATCCCTTACGACTCTTTGATACAACTAAAAGCAGCCCCTCTCAAACTCGGCTGAAGGTATGAGCAATAGCCTAACAAATTATTCTGACTCTGTTAACAAGTAGAACCTGCTGTCAATTTTGCACCCATTTATAATGTGGCTATTATGTCAATTGAATGTGTTTTGTGAACAAAACTGAAACACAATGGAACCCTATTGTCTTGTGATACATGAGTGGGTTTATATGTTGTACTTCACCAATTTCAATATCTTATGGTATATTGACGAAACCAAAAATAGTTTGCATTTGATATAGAATTTTCTGATATGCATGATGTATAGTCAATTTAGTAGTCCAGGTGTAATTAAACCATGTTAGAAATCTTATTTCTTACAAGCTGAGGTCCATAAATTTGACAATTAATGTGGTAATAAGCATGTCATGCAGTATATATTTGTTTATTACTTTGTTTAATTGCATAATCCGTAAGTTAATTGTTACCGTTATGCTACATGCTCCAACTACTAAGTCTAACAAAGTTGGTCCAAACTCAACGAAAATTAGTTTCATTAGTGAAAGTGTGAATACACGCTCCAACTACATTGAACATTCCCACGCTCCTCCTCATTTGTGTATTTCCTCCTCATCGTCGTTCTTTTATTGCTACTGTTGCCGCTGCGTTTTTTTTCTTTTCCTTTTCCCCTTCCTAGTGATTTTGCAGCATTATGTGTTTCTTTTTCTTTTTGTTTGATTTTTTCTTTTTTTATTCTTGTTAAGAGAGTAAAACCAGAAGAATCATGAGAAGGTAAAACAAAAAGAAGATGAACAAGAAAAGAAGATAATGATGAAAAAGAATGAGGAGGAGATGTTATGAGTTATGCAGAATATATTAGCTAGATTTAAAATTTATATGCATGTGTTTTTGTGATTGATTGAATCTTGTTTGTGTGCTTGTTGTGAACTGAATTTGTTTGTGTATCATCATCATTAAGTAATTTCATTGCATTCTGGATTTAGATAAGGTGCATTTGGTTTGTGCTTGTTTTGAACTGAGTTTGTTTGTGTGTCGTCATCATTAAGTAACTCGGTGCATTCTGGATTTAAATAAGGTGCATTTGGTCTCATTGAATTGGATTTGATGTAATTAGTTCATGTAAGTTAATTATAGTATTTTTGGTGTCATTTAAGCCATATTAATGACTTTTTTGGATTTAAAATTTACATGCATGTATTTTTGTGGATGATTGAATCTAGTTTGTGTGTTTGTTTTAAGTTGAATTTGTTTGTGTGTCATCATTATTAAGTAATTTCGGTACATTATGGATTTAAATAAGTTGCACTTGGTCTTTTTTTTTAACTGAGTTTGTTTGTGTGTTGTCATCGTTAAGTAATTTCGGTGCATTCTGAATTTAAATAAGGTGCGCTTGGTTTCATTGACTTGGATTTGGTTAATTAGTTCATGCAAGATAATTGTAGTACTTCTGGTGTCATTATTGATGACTTTTCTGGATTTAAAATTTACCTGCATGTATTTTTGTGGATGATTGAATTGAATCTAGTTTGTGTACTTATTTTGAACTGAGTTTGCTTGTATGTCGTCATTATTAAGTAATTTCGGTGCATTCTAGATTTAAGGTGCATTTGGTTTGTGCTTGTTTTGAACTGAGTTTGTTTGTGTGTCATCATCATTAAGTAATTTCAGTGCATTCTGAATTTGAACTGTTCTACGTATAAAATGAAGACGACGATGATGACAATAACAATAACAATGATGATGATAGAGGAGGAAAAAGAAAAGAAGGAGGATATCAAAGAAATTCATATGAGAAAAGGAAGAGGAGGAGATGGAAATGGAGGTGGTGGTGTGGTGGTAGTGACGACGATGATAATGAAAGAGAATGAGAAGGAAAAGGAGAAGAAGCTGGAAAACAAATAATTTAGTTGGACTTAGTTAAGTATTTTACTTAATGGTAAAGTTTTAATTTAATTGTTATGTATATCTACTGTTTTCATATGGAAACACGCAATATAAGCGACTTAATAATAATGTGAATCTGGTTTTGAAAAATGAGAGAAACAATAAACATTATGTTTTGTAACTTGTAAGTTACAACTATAGCATATTAGCATCATGGAATTTTGATTGATTTAAAAATTAATATATAATATTTGAATTTGTAAGCGGAGAGTTGCCTTATCTTTTATCAAAATCCACTCTATTTTTATTCTTCCAAATTACCAGAGAGAAACTGAATTATCATATCAACATATGCAAGTATTACAGCATAGGATTCAACTGGTTTGCATTTTTCTCATATCAACTGTATTCTCTATTTTATTGGAAACCACATAGATTTAACACAAGGAATAGCAGTCTCACAAGGGATGTGTGAACAAGGAAGATCAGAGATGATTTCGACAATAATGCAAAACCCCCTAAAAATTACCATGCATCAAAACACACAAGATTTCTCAATATTAAATGATATTATTATCAAGGACCAAAACTACATGGTCCATTTATTTTCGCCTCAATATCTAACATCAAACCATATTCAGCAATAAACAAGCAAATCATATTCCTTCGGCTTAGTCAGTGGCTCTAGGAATGATCTCAATCTTGTCACCAAGCTCAACCTGTTGCCACTCCATGGATCTATCACGTTCCATCACTCGGCCATGGTGAAGAATGTGGCACCCATCCTTAACTACAGGAGTAATATTCTCTCAGAAATTCTGCAGATTTTCACTCAACTTGCGAAGCATATCTCCAGCAGTGACTCGAACATTAAACTTGAAGCTTGGAATATTCCTGGATGAAACCAGCACTGAGAAAGTCTCTGCTGCAGGATCGGTGGTGCTACTGCTACCACCTCGAACCTTAACCACCATGTTTGCATACACACTACCTGGCACCAACGCGAAGATCACCTGAATGCGAGAGTGTTCAGCGATGCCATATGACTCCAAGACCTGATCATGTTCAAGGATCTGCATGTTGAACAACAGATGTTGGTCTGAAATGGGAAGCGTAAGAAGCGTTTGCAGCCTCTCCTTGAATTTTAGGACCGTGCATTTGAGGTCAACTTCCATGAACAATGGCGTTGGCTTCATTTTCGCCGAAGACACCAATGTGAAAACCGCGACAATGCAAGAAAGGAGAACTTCGTAATTTATAGTGTAGAGTGAAAATCCTAACCTTTTTTCGTGCAAAGTAGTTTCAAACGTATTTTGGTAACACCATAAATGTATAATCTCATTGTGGATTTGAATTTAATAGACTACATAAATGATGAATTGACTTGAAAAATGAGTAAATGATGAACGAGAATTGTAATTCATCTTTATAATTAGGGTTTTGCTAACTTGTGTTCTAAGGATACCTGTTAAGATTATAAATTGAAAAAGTTTTTATTTTTAAGTTTGCAATGCATTTGTTTTACATTTTTTAAAAAAATTTAAAAACTTTCGCTAATTGTAGTCTTATATGAGCTCTAAGAGCACATGTTAGCTAAATTTTTTTTTATTATTCTAATACTTAATATATGTTATTTTTTAAAACAAAAAATATAAAAAATATTCAACACTTTTTTTATTTAGAAGTTAACAAAATTTAAGAAAATAAGCCAGGATTCTCGATTATTTTTCGGGAAAAGATAACCAAGTATTAAATGAGTCGACGTTAAACAGTGAAAAAGAATATAAAATAGAAGTTTATTCAATAACCAACAAATCTTTAGCCAATATACAGCCAACATTGGGTGCAAAGCATAGTTGTTAGAATTGAATCAGTAATGGAACCAGTCAAACTATTGGTTAACTGGTTAATTAGTTCAACTGGTGAGTCACTGTTTGAACCGATCTCAAATAAATAAAAAATATAAAATAGTCAGAAATAATATGGAACAGCAACAATATAAAAGTAGCAGGAATCCTAAATTCACAGAACATATTCCCTATCCAACAATATAAAATTATAAATTCACAACAACAATATAGCACAACAACAAAAACAACCATATACACCAATAATGAGAAAAAAAAAAAACAATCCACTATAAAACCTATATATTACACTACCAACAAAAACGTCATTTGGGGAGGTGTACCAAAAAAAAAAATCATTTTGAACTGGCTAGATTATTTAAAATTGTCGGTTCACCGATTTTAGACAAAATCGACCGATTCAAATAGATTTTCGCTGGTTCTTTTTCTTTTATGGTCAGATACCTCAACCGAACCAATTTTGTGATTACTTAGTCAGTTTTTTAGTCCAAACAACGGTTCGGTCCGATTCTGACACCCATGGTGCGAAGTATGGATAATGTTATAGTAAGAGTGTTTTTTAATGAAAAGCCAAAATTGTTCCTTTTTCAATAGAGCAAAAAAACAAAGACATTATGTCCAATGTAAACCATAAAAAAGTTAGTTACAATTTTTAATGTTCACAAAAAATTTCTTGCAAAATATAATGAATCATATGTGAAGACGTATTTTTGTAAAACTTTAAATGCATAATTTTATTATGGATTTGAATTTAATAAAAACAGGAATGATGAATTGACTCCAAAAAATTGAGCAAATAATAATTGAGAATTGTAATTCATCTTTCTAATTATCATTAGAATACTTAATTAAAAATTATTAATTATATATTTTTTTATTTAAAAGTTTAGAAAATAATTAAGAGATCAAATTAAGATTTTTGGTAATTTTTCAGAAAAAGATAACCAAACATTAAATGAGAATAAACATAAAAAAAAGACATTAAATGAGAGTCAATGTCAAATAGTGAAAAATATAAAATAAAATTTTATTAGACGACCAATATTTAAAAAAAAATGCAATTTGTACACGAAAATCAACAATTAAAATTAGTCACCAATATATTTGTGTATAAATACATATGGTTTAATTTATTTTCATTGTATATTTGTTTCTTACATGTATTTTATACTAGTGGTTGACTTAGTGACTGATTTTGGTGTACATGTTGCATAATCAAACTTTTTTAGTGGATGTATAACCAACATTGGGTGCAAAATATGCGTAATGTTATAATGAGAGGAAAACAAGCCAGGATTCTCGATCATTTTTCGGAAAAAGATAACCAAGCATTAAATGAGTCAACGTTAAACAGTGAAAAATAATATAAAATAGAAGTTTATTTGATGACCAACAAATCTTTAGCCAGAAAATTGGGTGCAAACTATAGTTGTTAGAACTGAATCAGTAATCGAACCAGTCAGACTATTGGTTAATTTGTTCAACTGGTGAGTCACTGGTTGAACTGGACGCACGTAAATAAAATATAAAATAGTCAGAAATAATATGGAAAAGCAACAATATAAAAGTAGCAGGTATCCTGAATTCACAGAACCTATCCCCTATCCAACAATATAAAATTAAAAATTCACAACAACAATATAGCACAACAACAAAAAAAACCATATACACCAATAATCCGAAAAAATAAACAATCCACTATTAAACCTATATATTACACTACCAACAAAAACGTCATTTGGGGTGGTGTACAAAAAAAAAGCATTTTGAACCGGTTAGATTATTTAAAATTGTTGGTTCACCAATTTTGGCCAAAATCGACCGATTCAAATCAATTCTCACTAGTTCTTTTTCTTTTACGGTCAGATACCTCAACTGAACCAATTTTGTGATTGCTTTCTCAGTTTTTTAGTCCGAACAAGCGGTTCGGTCCGATTCTGACAACCATGGTGCGAAGTATGGATAATATTGTAGTAAGAGTATTTTTTTAATGAAAAGCCAAAATTGATCCTTTTTCAATAGAGCAAAAAACCAAAGACATCATGTCCAATGTAAACCATAAAAAAGTTAGTTACAGTTTTTACTGTTCACAAAAAATTTCTTGCAAAATATAATGAATCATTTGTGAAGACGTGTTTTTGGAAAACTTTAAATGCATAATTTAATTGGGGATTTGAATTTAATAAAAAAACAAGAATGACAAATTGACTCCAAAAAATTGAGCAAATAATAATTGAGAATTGTAATTCATCTTTCTAATTATCATTTGAATACTTAATTAACAAAATATTAAATATATATTATTTTTTTATTTAAAAGTTTAGAAAATAATTAAGAGATCAGATTAAGATTTTTGGTAATTTTTCAAAAAAAGATAACCAAACATTAAATGAGAATAAAAAAAACACATTATTCAAGAGAGTCAATGTTAAATAGTGAAAAATATAAAATAAAATTTTATTAGACATCCAATATTTTTTTTAAAAATGCTATTTATACACGAAAATCAGTCATTAAAATAAGTTACCAATATATTTGTGCATAAATACATATGGTTTAATTTATTTTCAATATGTATTTGTATTATAACATGTATTTTATACTAGTGGCTGACTTAGTAACTGATTTTGGTGTACTTGTTGCATAGTCAAAAATTTTTAGTGGATGTATAACCAACATTGGGTGCAAAATATGCGTAATGTTATTATGAGAGGAAAATAAGCCAAGATTCTCGATCATTTTTCGGAAAAAGATAACCAAGCATTAAATGAGTCAACGTTAAACAGTGAAAAATAATATAAAATAGAAGTTTATTCGAAGACCAACAAATCTTTAGCCAGTATGTAGCCATTATTGGGTGCAAACTATAGTTATTAGAATTGAATCGGTAATCGAACCAGTCAGACTATTGGTTAATTGGTTCAACTGGTGAGTCACTAGTTAAACTTAACTCACGTAAATAAAAATATAAAATAGTCAGAAATAATATGGAAAAGCAACAATATAAAAGTATCAGGTATTCTAAATTCACAGAACCTATCCCCTATTCAACAATATAAAATGATAAATTCACAACAACAATATAGCACAACAATAAAAAAAACCATATACAGCAATAATCAGGAAAAAAAACACAATCCACTATTAAACCTATATATTACACTACCAACAAAAACGTCATTTGGGGAGGTGTACCAAAAAAAAATCATTTTGAACCGGCTAGATTATTTAAAATTGCCAAAATCAACCGATTCAAATCAATTCTCACTGGTTCTTTTTCTTTTACGGTCAGATACCTCAACTGAACCAATTTTGTGATTGCTTTGTCAGTTTTTTTGTCCGAACAAGGGGTTCGGTCCGATTCTGACAACCAAGGTGCGAAGTATGAATAATGTTATAGTAGGAGTGTTTTTTAATGAAAAGCCAAAATTGTTCTTTTTTCAATAGAGCGAAAAAACAAAGACATCATGCCCAATGTAAACCATAAAAATGTTAGTTACAATTTTTACTGTTCATAAAAAATTTCTTGCAAAAATATAATGAATCATGTGTGAAGACGTATTTTTATAAAACTTTAAATGCATAATTTTATTGTGGATTTGAATTTAACAAAAACAGGAATGATGAATTGACTCCAAAAAATTGAGCAAATAATAATTGAGAATTGTAATTCATTTTTCTAATTATCATTTGAATACTTAATTAACAAAATATTAAATATATATAACTTTTTATTTAAAAGTTTAGAAAACAATTAACAGATCAAATTAAGATTTCTGGTAATTTTTTAGAAAAAGATAACCAAACATTAAATGAGAATAAACATAAAAAAGACATTAAATGAGAGTTAATGTTAAATAGTGGAAAATATAAAATAAGATTTTATTAGACCACCAATATTTTTTAAAAAAATTCTATTTGTACACGAAAATCAGCCATTAAAATCAGTCAACAATGTATTTGTGTATAAATACTAATGCTTTAATTTATTTTCAATGTATATTTGTATTCTAACATGTATTTTATACCAGTGGTTGACTTAGTGACTGATTTTGGTGTACATGTTGCATAGTCAAACTTTTTTAGTGGATGTATAACCAACATTGGGTGCAAAATATGCGTAATGTTATAATGAGAGGAAAATAAACCAGGATTCTCGATCATTTTTTGGAAAAAAATAAACAAGCATTAAATGAGTCAACGTTAAACAGTGAAAAATAATATAAAATAGAAGTTTATTCGATGACCAACAAATCTTTAGCCAGTATATAGCCATTATTGGGTGCAAACTATAGTTGTTAGAACTGAATCGGTAATTAAACCAGTCAGACTATTGGTTAATTGGTTCAACTAGTGAGTCACTGATTAAACTGAACTCACGTAAATAAAAATATAAAATAGTCAGAAATAATATGGAAAAGCAATAATATAAAAGTAGCAGATATCCTAAATTCACATAACCTATCCCCTATCCAACAAAATAAAATTAAAAATTCACAACAACAATATAGCACAGCAACAAAAAAAACCATATACACCAATAATAAAAAAAATAAACAATCCACTATTAAACCTATCTATTACACTACCAACAAAAACGTCATTTGGGGTGGTGTACAAAAAAAAAGCATTTTGAACCGATTAGATTATTTAAAATTGTCGGTTCACCAATTTTGGCCAAAATCGACCAATTCAAATCAATTCTCACTGGTTCTTTTTCTTTTACGGTCAGATACCTCAACTGAATCAATTTTGTGATTGCTTTCTCAGTTTTTTAGTCCAAACAAGCGGTTTGGTTCGATTCTGACAACCATGGTGCGAAGTATGGATAATATTTTATTAAGAGTGTTTTTTAATGAAAAGCCAAAATCGTTCCTTTTTCAATAGAGCAAAAAAACAAAGACATCTTGTCCAATGTAAACCATAAAAAAGTTAGTTACAATTTTTACTGTTCACACAATTTCTTGCAAAATATAATGAATCATGTGCGAAGACGTATTTTTGTAAAACTTTAAATGCATAATTTTATTAGGGATTTGAATTTAATAAAAACAGGAATGATGAATTGACTCCAAAAAATTGAGCGAATAATAATTGAGAATTGTAATTCAACTTTCTAATTATCATTAGAATACTTAATTAACAAAATATTAAATGTATATTATTTTTTATTTAAAAGTTTAGAAAATAATTAAGAGATCAAATTAAGATTTCTTATCATTTTTCAGAAAAAGATAACAAAACATTAAATGAGAATAAACATAAAAAAAAGGCATTAAATGAGAGTAAATGTTAAATAGTGAAAAATATAAAATAAAATTTTATTAGACAACCAATATTTTTTTAAAAATACTATTTTTATACCAAAATCAGCCATTAAACTTAGTCAACAATGTACTTGTGTATAGATACATTTGTGGTTTATTTTATTTTGATTTGTATTTGTATTCTAACATGTATTTTATACTGGTAGCTGACTTAGTGATTGATTCTGATGTATACGTTGCATAGTCAAACTTTTTTTGTAGATCTATGACCAATACTATGTGCAAAATATAGGTAATGTTATAATGAAATGAAAATAAGCTAGGATTCTCGATTATTTTTTGAGAAAAGATAACCAAGCATTAAATGAGTCAACGTTAAACATGAAAAATAATATAAAATAGAAGTTTATTCGATGACCAACAAATCTTTAGCCAGTATATAGCCAACATTGGGTGTAAAGCATAGTTGTTAGAACTAAATCGGTAATCGAACCAGTCAGACTATTGGTTAATTAGTTCAACTGGTAAGTCTCTCACGTAAATAAAAAATATAAAATTGTCAGAAATAATATGGAACAACAACAATATAAAAGCATCAGGTATCCTAAATTCACAGAACCTATCCCCCATCCAACAATATAAAATTATAAATTCACAACAACAATATAGCACAACAACAAAAACAACATATACACCAATAATCAGAAAAAAAAAACGATCCACTATTAAACATATATATTATACTTCCAATAAAAACATCATTTGTGGAGGTGTACTAAAAAAACGCATTTTGAACTGGCTAGATTATTTAAAATTGTCGGTTCACTTATTTTGGCCAAAATCGACCGATTCAAAATCAATTCTCTCTAGTTCTTTTTCTTTTACATTCGGACACCTCACTGAACCGATTTTGTGATTAGTTTGTCAGTTTTTTAGTCCGATCGAGCAGATCGGTCCGATTCTGTCAACTATAGTACGAAGTATGGATAATGTTATGGTAAGGAGTGTTTTTTAATGAAAGGCCAAAATTGTTCCTTTTACAACAGAGCAAAAAAACAAAGACATCATGTCCAATGTAAACCATAAAAAAGTTTGATATAATTTTTACTATTCACAAAAAATTTCTTGCAAAATATAATGAATCATGTGTGAAGATGTATTTTTGTAAAACTTTAAATGCATAATTTTATTGGGGATTTGAATTTAATAAAAACATGAATGATGAATTGACTTCAAAAAATTGAGCAAATAATAATTGAGAATTGTAATTCATCTTTCTAATTATCATTAGAATACTTAATTAACAAAATTTTAAATATATATTATTTCTTTATTTAAAAGTTTAGAAAATAATTAAGAGATTAAATTAAGATTTTTGATCATTTTTCAGAAAAAGATAACCGAACATTAAATAAGAATAAACATAAGAAAAAGACATGAAATGAAAGTCAACGTTAAATAGTGAAAAATATAAAATAAAATTTTATTAGACGGCCAATATTTTTTTAAAAAAAATGCTAATTTCTACATCAAAATTAGCCATTAAAATCAGTCACCAATGTATTTGTGTATAAATACATATGTGATTTAATTTAATTTCAATCTGTATTTGTATTCTAACATGTATTTTATAATGGTGGCTAACTTAGTGACTGATTTAATTGTACACATTACATAGTCATAGTTTTTTAGTGGATGTATAACCAACATTGGGTGAAAAATATGGGTAATGTTATAATGAGAGAAAAATAAGCCAGGATTCTCGATCATTTTTAGAGAAAAGATAACCAAGCATTAAACGAGCCAACATTAAACAGCGAAAAATAATGTAAAATAGAAGTTTATTCGATGACCAACCAATCTTTAGCCAATATATAGCCAACATTGGGTGCAAAGCATAGTTGTTAGAACTGAATCGGTAATCGAACCAGTCAGACTATTGGTTAATTGGTTCAACTGGTGAGTTACTGGTTGAACCAATCTCACGGAAATAAAAAATATAAAATAGTCAGAAATAATATGGAGCAGTAACAATATAAAAACAGCAGGTATCCTAAATTCACAGTACATATCCCCCATCCAACAATATAAAATTATAAATTCACAACAACAATATAGCACAGCAACAAAAACATCTGTATACACCAATAATCAGAAAAAAAAAAGATCCACTATTAAACATATATATTACACTACCAACAAAAACGTCATTTGAGGAGGTGTAAAAAAAAGCATTTTGAACTGGCCAGATTATTTAAAATTGTCAGTTCATCAATTTTGGCCAAAATCGACTGATTCGAATCAATTCTCACCGGTTCTTTTTCTTTTACGTTCGGACACTTCAACTGAACTGATTTTTTGATTGGTTTGCATTTTTTTAATCCAACCAAGCAGTTCGGTCCGATTCTGACAACTATGGTACGAAGTATAGATAATGTTATGGTAAGGGGTGTTTTTTAATGAAAAGCCAAAATTGTTCCTTTTACAAAAGAGCAAAAAAATAAAGACATCATGTCCAATGTAAACCATAAAAAAGTTTGTTATAATTTTTATGGTTCACAAAAAATTTCTTACAAAATATAATGAATCGTGTGTGAAGATGTACTTTTGTAAAACTTTAAATGCATAATTTTATTCGGGATTTGAATTTAATAAAAACATGAATGATGAATTGACTCCAAAAAATTGAGCAAATAATAATTGAGAATTGTAATTCATCTTTTTAATTATCATTAGAATACTTGATGAACAAAATTTTAAATATATATTTTTTATTTAAAAGTTTAGAAAATAATTAAGAGATAAAATTAAGATTTCTGATAATTTTTCAGAAAATGATAACCGAACATTAAATGAGAATAAACATAAAAAAATACATTAAATGAGAGTCAAAGTTAAATAGTGAAAAATATAAAAAAAAAATTTACTAGACGACCAATATTTTTTTTAAATGCTATTTATACATCAAAATCAGCCATTAAAATCAGTCACCAATGTATTTGCGTATAAATACATGTGGTTTAATTTATTTTCAATGTATATTTGTATTCTAAAACATATTTTATACTAGTAGCTGACTTAGTGACTAATTTTAATATACACGTTACATAGTCATACTTTTTAAGTGGATGTATAACCAACGTTGGATGCAAAATATGGGTAATGTTATAATGAGGAGTGTTTTTTTATATACTGTAACACCCTACCACACAGAGCTTTACACCTAGGATGTAAAATAGAGGTGGTGTGGTATTACGACCTCTAAAATAAAAATATATAATAATACATAACAAAGGATATAGTATACTAGGAGTCTTGAAAAACGGATTAAGCAAAATTCGTAAAATAAAAAGCGCAACGCTCATAACAACGTAACTTACGTACCAAGAAAACTAAGGTTCAAAGGCATAAGTAAACAGAGAGCCGGAATAGAGGATCAAGAATACAAAATAACAAGCTCCTAACTCAGCCTACGAAGCTAAGGCTGGCCGGAAAATATTTACATACATATATAAGTATCCCAAAATACCCAAAATACAGAAATAGAACCTTAACTCTCCTTAAACCTCTAAGAGGAACAAAATAAACAAGTTTCTTGGAGAGAAAGCTAAGTACATATACATAAACAGCTAATCAAAAGAACCCATGGACTACTCCGCTTCAAGGATCCAGACGCCTAGCGAGGTGCCTCTCGACCTGCATCTGAAAATAACAACACAGTATGGGGTGAGAACCGGAGGTTCTCAGCATGGTAAAGGTGCCACACATATAATATATAAGGTCCTGGGAATGCCAAAGGCAATCTTAGAACGCCAACATACAGTTATAAAACTTAAACTCTAAGCAGAAGCCATAAAAGGGGTAGATGACCTAAAGAATTCTAAACTTTCTTACTCTAAACCTAACATTACCACCAAACCGGTCCACCCTTCCTCTGCTCCTCCATCACCATTGATTTAGCAGAGACGAACAACCAAACAATTTCACGCACAAGTAAGAAACAGATAGTGGAAGTAGCGAATATAACAGTTAGCATGATATATATTCAGTTAGGCAATCCCAAGTAATGCATAGCAGACAAAACAAACAAAATGCACATGATGTATGCATGTCCTATGGCTAATGAGGCTCATCTGTCGGTTATCCAGCCAACCCAACAAGTCCGAAAACCTTAGACTGTCCCTCATTGCGCATCCCCATGAGTCTATTAATAGATTTCTCATTCATTCATCATTTATACAATCATTCATTCATTTATATCTTACTCAATGGGGGATATCCATTTCCGGGAATTTATACGTGCCCGGTCACCCTTACGACGTAGGGTCAACAGAGTATCGAGTTTCAACCTGGAACACATGGTGGCAAGCCATGGTTCTGTTACCGAAGAAGACTCGTATCTCAGATATCATTAAATTCATAAGCCGCATAATATTCATAACCATTCATATTCATCATGTAATCATTCATCATAGCCATGGCATCATAGCTTCTTTTAACCTTCATATTATTCTCCTATAATTCATCATGTTTACCTCTTTTCTTCATTCCCAAGTTACCTCAATTACCTAGCTTCAACTAATTACTAAGCTTACTAATAAGATCTAGGGTTAAAAGGATAGAAATAGAGGTTTAGAGACTCGAAACCATGTTTGAATCATAAAAACACAGGTGCTGAAAAAACAGAGTGTGTGCGTGTGCACAATTTGTGAAAAGCAGAGTGTGTGCGTGCGCACGAGTGCATGCGTCCACACACCAACCAGGAACTACTAGGTGTGTGTGCGCCTCACCTATGCGAGCGCCACCAGCAGAAAGCATATCCTGGTGCGTGCGTGCGCAGCATGGCGTGCGTACGCACATTTTCTGTAAAACACTAGGTGTGCGTGCGTACAAAGGCGTGCATATGCACAAGTGAAGTTGTTGCTACCGCTGGGTGCGTGCGCACATCAGTGTGCGTAGGCACACACTAGAAACTCCGGTTCTACTGCATTTTAAAAATTCTCCATTTTTCGCACCAGATTTCCGGCGTCCATAACTTCCTCTACAGACTTCGATTTTCCGCAAAATTTATATCGTTCTCAAGCTTATAAAACCCTCTTTAATTTGAAACAAATTTCATTTTCATCCAAAATTTGAGATTCAAGTTATGGACTACCGAAGTTCATTAAAAATCAGTTTTTCCAAAATTTACCAAACCCCTATTTTTACCAAAATATAATTCCATACCAAAATATTTCACAACCAAAGCATACCAATACTCAACTCCATACCTTCCATTCATTTTACAACACGTCACACCCAATATTCTCAATCATTCAATAACTCCCTACATATACACATGCATCTTCACAATTCCAAATCCAAATCAATGACAATTATACTCATGTATATACATAGTTCCCTTGTCACCATACCAACATATACATTTAACCGTTTTATTCAACAATTACCAACAATAAATACTCCACATCACTCTCATGAATAGCTCAACATTTACATCAAGAGTTGCTAATTTATCTCAAGTACACTATATCAACTTCCATCAAACTTAATTAAATTCATCATCAAACACCAACACCACACTTTCAACAAAATCATCAATCACTACTCATTCTTAATATCATTTAATAAATCCATCAAAGTTACTAAACATCAACATAATTACACATTTCAACTTATCCTAGGGTCGTCTAGCCTAAGTTTTTACAGGGCATTACATATTAAATACGCGAAACCTAAACCATACCTTGGCCGATTTCCGCTTTGGTCCAAGGCAACACTTAAGCCATACACACAGCCCCACAACTCACAAAAACCACCAAGACCTTGGTGCCAATCTTTCATCAAGCCTCCAAATGTCCACAATTCAATCACAAAACTTGTATACACACACCTAGTTCACACCTATTATGCATATATGATTCAAAATTCAGATTTCACATACACAAAACCAAGAATTTGGCCAAGACAAGAAACCTCACCGTGCACTGGACCAAGAGAGCCAAAACCAACAAGCTCCACAAGCTAATTTGAACCTAGATAATCAAAATTAACAAATTCTCAACTTGGGCACACATAATTTTCGAAAATTGAGAGGAAGGAGAGGCTGGAATGCTAAAGTGACTTACTAAAGAAATTGTTCTGATAGAATTATAGAGCTTGATGCGCTGGACGCGTAGCCACAAACGGTGCAGCGATCGGAGCTCGGATGAGGAAGTTATAGTGGTTTGAGTATATGAATGAGGGATTTGGATCCTCTAAATTTTGAATTTCACTTTAGAGAGTAAAGTTTGATCTCTCACCATTTATTTCATAGGTGGGACCAAGAGAAAATATGAGAGAGAAACCATTCAAGGGTGAGAGATCAAACTTTACTCTCTAAAGTGAAATTCAAAATTTAGAGGATCCAAATCCATGAATGAGGGTTAGATTTTGCTTTTGTTCTTCTCCCTCCATGAAATGTTTCCCAGCGTAAATGATGAAGAAGAAGGGAGATAAGAAGCTGTGTCTTCTTTAATGGGTTGGGTTCGGTCGGGCCTTGGGCCCATTTTGGGCTTAGTTCAATCGGTTTGGTCCGTCCGGCCCAATCTTGGGCCAAATTCTTTGAAATTTGTGTCAAAATTCTCGTTTTGAAGAGCTCTATCCTATTTTAATATTAGATTTACATTTTTTATTTTCTTAGTTAAAATTTGATTTATTAACTAATTATTTACTAATTTTAGCGGAGTTTACATATACAGTGAAAATTATTCTTTTTACAATAAAATAAATAGAAAAAGACATTATGTCCAATGTAAATTATAAAAAATTTTGTTACAAACTTCACTCTTCTCCAAAAAAAAACTTTCAAAATAGAATGATCCATATATGTGAAGACGTATTTTGTTCAATAGATGTTGGCCCCTCATTTCATTTATGCCGAAGACATCAGTGTGAAAACTGCAACAATGTAGGAAGTAGTTTTGGATATATTTTTGTAAAACTTTAAATGGGTAAAGTATTATCTTGGTCTCTAATATTTTAAACGTTTTATTTTTGTCCTAAAACATTTCAAACAGATTTAATAAAAGGAAAAGTATGAGGAGCCAATGGCTTTAGTCTACAATGTGTACAATAAGGGCCAAATTGAAATTAATATCAAATTAAGTTAATTAATTTCAAATTTTAAATTTTTTAAAAATATTTAAAAATAGAAAAACCCAAAAGAAATCTGTTCTGACTTTTCACTCACCAAACCTCCAACGTCGTGCCGTCCTACTCTACTCCTAACAACCACACGTTTCGTTTCTTCACGCCGTCACCACGCCACCCCCGTCCTCATTGCAGACCGCAACAGCCACCGCCATTGACGCAGAAGACCGCCACAGCCTGGCCGCCGGACAGCCGCACGCCGCGTGGCCCTGTGTCGCACCATACTCATCTCTGAACGCCGCGTCTTCTTTGCGCCGCCTGTGGTCTGCCGTCAACGAATCCAACGCCACCGTTCCCTCTACTTGATCGCGACGCTTCTCTTCGTCCCCGATCAACGTTCACCGCGTCTTCTTGGTTGACTCATCTCTTGCTGTTGATGCTTCTCACTACAAAGACTCTAAGGCCTTTCACAAGGATGTAAACCTCCTTCCTAGTGAGTTTCAAGTTTTTAACTTTTTGTCTCCCTCTTTATCAAGTTTGTCTTTCTGTCTTTTAATATAATTCTTTCGTTATGCCATCATTGAGTGATCAAATTGTGATTACTGGCTGCTATGTCTTAATTTGGGGTAATGGCTTGAAAGAGTTAATTGTTTCTCATAGAATTGTCTTGCTTATTAACCACATGATACTAGCATTGAGCAAAGTTTTCTATTTTATGTTTATTATGATCACAAATTAGGCTCCAATATTTTATTTCAATATACTTGAGACCACCAATTTATGCTGGATGCACAGTTGCATATAATTGTTGTAATGTCTCTTGTTTCTGTTAATGGATTTGGTGTTTCTTGAAGAGCTTATTGTAATTTCCTACTATGCTACTCGCAGTTGAATGATATTCATATGCTATTGAATTTTTCTTTCTTAAAATTTGTAGAGAGGTTAAGAGGTATGCTAGGTAGAGGGGTAATTGGATAAGAGATGACATGCCATATTATGAACTTTTCAGTTTACTTTGTGTCCCAAAGGCATCTCTCTCAGCTGCATTTTTGTTTTTGATGCTCTCTTCCGTTTACACACATGGTGTTTTGGTGCAAAGTCTGACATTTGTGATTGAACATTAGGTATAAAAGGGATAAATTAAGTGTGTCATAAAATTCCAAAATTTCTTAATGGTTAACCATGATCATTTCATCTAGTGTCATTTTGGTGAGTAATAGAAGATTTATGCTAACAATCTAACATGTTGACTTAGCAATAATGATATGAAGAATAAATATTTTTCATATGATATATAATAAATAGTTAAGTATAACTTTGATCTTGCTTTCTACAGTAGAGTAATTAAGCTTAAATTTGATGCTTTTAACTATAATATTGTACATGCGTTAAGAAGCACTTTAAAGCATGCACTCATGGTTACATGCATATGCATGTACATGTAAACATAACTTCATAGTATAATGGATGCAACTAATGTTTTTATCCTATTAGTAAAATCTTCTTTCCTGTCTTACTCTTACTTTTAGCATAGTTATATGACTTTCTTTATTGCAGGACCATTAACAGTAATTGATGTTTCTTCTCTAAGAGATGGATCAAAGGTGCGAGTGGCCTATCAAGTATAATATAGCTTATTTTCAAGTAAAATGTTCATGGCAACATTAAATTTGTTAACCTGTTAATTGCTTGATACAGGATCTTCCAAGAGCATATAGTGAGGACGCAGCATTGAAAGCATATCTAAAATGTGAAATTGTGCCATGTGACGAATTTGAAGAATGTCAGACATTTGGAATATAATTATTAATTTTTAGTTGGTTGGATTAGATTCAAGTAAATACAATTAAATTATGTTGGATGTTCATTTTATTAGGTATACGGATGGTTATTTTCATTGTTAAGTGGATGTTTGGTTGATAGTATTAGATTCAAGTAGATACAATTAAATTATACTGGATGTTTAGTTTAATAGGTATGTGAATGATTATTTTCATTTCAGGTGGATGTATGATTTTTTGTATTAATTAATTATTATGTACCTTATGTGAATATATAAAAAGTAAAATTTTCTTATATCATTAAGGAAATTAATTTTGTTAACCTGCATCTATGTGTGTGGTTCATGCATTTGCATCATTCAGATGATTATAATCCCTTTTAAAGTATAATATATTCGTGTCATCAATACTTGAAAGGTAATGAGAAAATGAAGGGTTAAATAGTTAATTTTTACCCTTTAGAACCCAAAGAAATAATAGAATAATAAAATGCATTAAACAAAATGAATAAGTTAGTTTTGTCATAAAATAGTTATCTTGCTATTGCTGCATGATCATTGATCACTAGTGAAATGTTCAATTCCAAATCATATTTTTAAATTAAATATACCAGATGTTCATTTTACAATAGTACTCAAATAAGTGGATGTTTTTATTCTTAAGTGGATGTTCAACTCACTCAACAATAGTACTCAAATACTAATATTAATTGCTAAACAGAAAAAGCAAAATCCCTAAAAAAAAATAACCAGCTAGGGAAATAGGTGTTTGTCGATGAAAAACAACCATCTAATAACATGCTAAAGTAACCATCTACAAAATGTCAACTAGATATCAACAATGGTCCACATAGCGATGTAGAAATAAATGGACATATTTCAACCAAGCATCGAACACAATAATCGTGCAGCAAGTGAGGTTTTGACTATGATAAATCCAACAACTCAGCAATATAAATACAATATAAATACAATAGTACTCAAATAGTAAGATAAATTGCTAAACAGGAAAAGAAAATAAAAAACTAAAGCCCTGCAAAAAAATAATAACCAGTTAAAAAAATTAGGTGCTTGCTGATGGAAAACAACTGTTCAATAACTTGCTAAAGTAACCATTTACACAGTATCAACAATGTTCCACACAGCGAAGGAAAATAAAAACAAAAATATTTATACTAAGCTTTTGCAATTTTTCTCGCACAAAAATTAAATCAAAAAGCAAAAATTAAATAAAAAAGCAACCATCCACATAACATTTTTATTCCACAAATTCTGACACAATAATCATGCAACAAGTAAGGTTTTCACTGTGATAAATCCAACACCTAAGCAATATAAATACAATAGTACTCAGATACTAAGATAAATTGCTAAACAGAAAAAAAATACAAAATTCCTGCAAAAAAAGATAACCAATTAAGAAAATAGGTGCTTGTCAATGAAAAACAATTGTCCAAGAAGAGCCTCAACCATCCAACGGTCACTAAGGAAGAGGACCCAGGCTGCCGGCTGATGCAGAATAGCAAGCGCGAACGACGTTGGGTGATGCAGGTCGTACCAGATGATCAGCCGCGACATTGCTCACGGGTTCCTTCAAGCGAGGGTGGTGGCGCGCGATGGAGTCCCCGTGTCAGGCGGCAACTCGGACGGGATGCGCAGCTGTCACAGTGTGAAGCAATTGCTGCAATCAAAGGAGGACAGTTGCGAGGGAGGTTGGCCCGTGAAGTCCTGTGCAGTAAAGACGCAGTTTGCAGTTCACGCAGCGGCTGGGGACGGGATGTTTAGCTGCGACAATGGGAAATTTTTGGTGGTAGCGTGGCTTCCGTTTAAAATAGGGGAATTGGAAAAAAGTTGAAAATAAGGGTTAAAACAAAATTGAACAGGCATTTAGGTTAATTAGGGTAAAAAGGAGTTAATTCTCATGTTTAATTCATATTGGGCCTAACAATTCAGTCCATTGTAGCCATTGTACAAATACTTCATTGGCTCCCTAACGGTACTCTTAATAAAATCCTATAGCTAAATTTGACACGAATAGTAGTTAATGGAGCGAGTAATGTTGACGTTAATAGCATTACTAGTTAAGTCATATATTCTTCTACGTGTTAGAGAAACATGATCAAAACCTTCTTATAATACTTTTTTTCCTCGATTTTCTTCTTGTACAAAACCTCAAATCCTAACAATCAATCATCAACGCTCTAAAAAAAATTATATTGATGTGATCGTTTGTTAGTCAATTTTATTTACATACTGAAATTGAACGTTATTGGTCCTTCAATATGTGGATTGTTTATGTTAAATTTAACGGTAGAATAATATTAAACCCGCTTGAAATTTTTTTTAGGATTGAAATAAGAGATTTTAAAATTTTTGCCTTTTTGGGATTGAACGTTTGAAATGATAAGGACCAAATTAGGATTCAACACAAATATTGAGGACCAAAATAATACTTTATTAACTTTAAATGTATAAGTTTATTGGAGATTTTAATTTAATAAAAACATGGATGATTGAACTAACACAAAAAAAAGAGCAAATCATGATTGAGAATCGTAATTCATCCTTCTAATTTTCATTTGAATACTTAAATGAACAAAATTTTAATTATATATGTTATTTTTTAAAACATAATAAAATAAATAAAAATTTATTTTTTATTTAGAAGAAAAGAAGATAATTAAAAAGATAAGTTAAAATTTTTTATTATTTTTCAGAAAAAATATAACCAAGTATTAAATAAGAGTCATTGTTAAATAGTAAAAAGTATAAAATAAAATTTATTAGATGACTAATATTTTTTTGAGTCAATAGTCAAATTAGTTCCTGAAAGATAAGACATTTTTTAAATTTATCCTTGAAAATTTTTTTCAATCAAATTGGTCCTTAAAGATTACGAATTAATCATATTTGTCCTCCAGTCACTATATTAACAATTTTCTTTAAAGATTGATGTTGTAAAACGTTAATTGATAACATATATAATACTTGATATGTCCAATTGGATATTGACTAAATATGTTTATGAAAATTTATTAATTTGATCATTTTTTCCAATTAAAAAAAATTCTATTCTCAATATGATCTAGTGACTAAGATAGATTTTCGTAAATATATGTAGTCAACATCCAATTGAACATGTTATGTGTCATGTATGATATCAATTAACATTTTATATCATTAATCGTTGACGAAAATTGTGAGTGGAGTAACTGAAGGACAGATATGATTATAATTCTTAATCTTTTAAGGACCAATTTGATTAAAAAAATCTTTTAGAAACGAATTTGAAGAATGCTTTATTTTTTAGGGACTAATTTGACTATTAACTCATACTTTTTTAGTAAGAATGTAACCAACATTGGGTGCAATATATGAGTAATGTTTTAGCGAGCAGTGCTTTTTAATGAAAAGTGAATATAGTTCTTTTTACAATAAAATAAAAAAAATAAAAACATCATATTTAAAACATACTTCTTTAAAAAAATAATTATCATTTTTACATTTTATTTAACTCTATTATTCAGTTTTCACTAAAAATTTTAGATAGATAAGCCAAAATTAATGAATTGTTACATACACAAAATGAGATTCAAATTTTTAATATTTACTTAAGTAAACGAGTAAATTAATCACTTAGTCAATCCACTAATTTGTGAAGATATATTTTGTTCAATAGTTGTTGGTAGAATATCTAAATTCTAATTACTACTAAACAAGAACCTGCCATTAATATGCAGCCCTTTTTGCTCCACCCTTCCAATTAAATGTGATTTATGAAATCAACTAAAAGTGGAGCCTCATTGCCTTTCATATATTCAACTGCTTATATTTCATCAATTTCGTGATAAACTGTTGTAAATTTTCCGCCAAAACCCTCAATAAATTAAAAGATGTTGGGAGAAGTTTTTAAGTTGATTAGCATTACTCAATGGAAAGAGAACGAGAAAAACGGGTGATATGTGCTTTAGTACTATGAGAAATCTCGAAAAAAATGTAGTAATACACAATTTTGATCACACTATAAACATGACTTCTATTGTTTATTTGATTAATCAATAAATCCAAAAGTCTCACTCTTATGACAAAGCAAGAGAATGTTTTAGTTCTCATGAAGAAAAGATGGAAATTAATTAGGGACCTTAGTAAAAGTTTTACTAATGAGTAAAAAAATTACTCCAATAGCCATTGAATAAGTTTTTTTTAAAACGAGAAAATTGATGAGATAAAAAAAATGAATAATTACCTTTAAATTAAAGTTTTAGGATTTGCACATGATAAAATTACAACATTTAATGGTAATCACTATTAGAAAACAACTAACTATCCCAATAGATTTTACCGACAAATTTTGGCAATTGAAATTATTGTCAAAATTTATAATAGATTTTCCATCGATAAAAAAGTAAGATGATGAATTTTTCATGAAATTCCAACGATAGAATTACAAACATGTTAATAATTTTATCGGTAAAATTAGCGTGTTTTGGTGAGAATTTATTATCAACGGATAATCTATAAATATCTCAATTAATAAAATATTGCATTTTGGATATACTCTTGTCGACAAAAATTTGTCGATAACAATGAAATAAGGGTTTCAAAATATGGTACTCTCCTAAATTATAAATACACTACAACAAATGCAGATAATAGTTATAAATCGTCACAAAATAAAATCGATCTCCAACAATTCTCCAACTGGCGTCTTTTAGCGTGGGGAATTAATTATTGCAGCAGTTTTCAAAAACCGCTGGTATAACCACCGTTGTTCAGATATTTCGCGTCGGATTGTATAGCAGTGGTTTTAAACCGACACATTATGCCCAAACAGGATTTTTTTCTTATTTTGCAACAAACACAAACTGCCGCTATTTGGTTCTGCTAATTTTTTTTAAAATTATTTTCAGCGATTACAAACCACCGCTATATGAAAAACCGCACAATTTTTTGAGTTTATTTTTGTCAGTTACAAATTGCCGCTATTTGTTGTTGCTAATTTTTTAAATTAAAATATATTAATTTGTTTTTCTTTAAATATTCTAGGTATATTTTTTGTGTTTTTTGG
>NC_029793.2:142296912-142302916 GCF_000816755.2 Arachis ipaensis | reverse complement strand
AAAGTATATCTTGTAAACCCTGCTAAAATTAGTAAATAATTAGTCAATAAATTTAATTTTAACAAGGAAAGTTAGAAATAAAAATCTTATATTAAAATAGGATAGAGCCCTTTAAAACGAGAATTTTGACACTAATTTCGAATAATTTGGCCCAAGATTGGACTAAACGGGCTGAATCGGTCGAACCGAACCTAAAATGGCCCAAGGCCCAACAAGTCAGCCCAAGTGGCTTAATGACATGCCACTCTCCTTCCCCATTCAGCCAAGAATGCTGAAACACAACACAAGGGGGAAGGAAAACACAATAAACCCCAAAACCCTTGAGCAAAATTCAAACCACTATATCTCCTTCATCCGAGCTTCGATCGCCGCATCGTTTGCGGCTACGCATTCATCGCATCAAGCTCTACGATTCTACCAGAACAATTTCTCTGGTAAGTTACCCTAACACTCCAGCCTCTCTACCCCCTTAATTTTTGAAAATTAGTGAGAATCCATGTTGAGAATTTGTGATTTTGGTTCTCTAGGTTCAAGTTTAGCTTGAGAAACTTGTGGGTCTTTGTTCAATCAAGACATAGACAAGGTGAGGACTCTCAAATTCTATAATTTCTTAGCCTATGTGAGTTGGGTATTGAATTTGGATATGTATGTGATGTATATATGTATTAGGTGTATATATGTATATGTTGGAGCTTGGATTGTAAGCCTTGGAACTTGGTGGAGGCTAAGTGCTTTTAATTGGGTGATTTTGGACCTTGGAGCTGTGTTTTGGCTTAGTGAGTTGCCTTGATTAATATGTGAAAAGCGGCCAAGATATGGTTTAGGTTTCGGGTATATAATATATAATGTCGTGTGAAAATTTAGGCTAGAGAACCATAGGATAAGCTGGAATGATTATGTGTATTGAATGTTTAGTGATAATGATATGGTTTGAGTATGTGTGGTGTTTCTTTGATTTTGTTGGTATTGGAATGATGAATGATGACGTGATGATGTTTGAAGAACTTGTGATTATGGCATTATGTAAATATGGGTTGGTTTGTTGATGTTTGATGATAAACTTGTGAAGTTTAGGTTGAAGTGAGATGTTATTGAATTGAGAAATAGTAGGATTAAAGAGATTATTATGATATTATCAAAAATGTGTTATATTGATGATTATAGGTATGATGAGTTGGGTTGGAAAGAGTTTTAAAAAGAAAATGAGGTTTTTGAGGTCTTTTGTGAAATTTGGTTTTTGGCCGAACTTCAGCAACTTGGCTTCCGGACCCTCAAATGGTTTCAAACTTATTTTGTATGAAAATTAGGTCCGTGAAGTTTATGCCGTTTGAAGAACGGAGGAAAAATGATTTAAAACGGAAAAGTTATGTGCGTTGGAAGTTTAGGATTTAAAATGGCAAATCTGCATATTTCAGACTTGGTAAAATTTTTCGAAAAACGTACACCCATGCGTACGCATGGCCCACGCGTACGCGTGACATGAGATTTTCGCGTACGCATAACCCTCATTCACGAATGGTAGCTACTGCCTCTTGCGCATGTGTAAGCGAACGAGCCTATGCGTACGCGTAATGGGCTAAAATTTGCACGCCCACGCGTATGCGTGGCCGACGCGTGCGCATGACTTGAGGTTTTTGCGTATGCAAGATCCTCATGCGCGACCCTGTGCTACTGGCTGGCACTAATGCGTACGCGTAATCAGGGGATGCGTACGTGTCTTGGCCTAAACGCATACCCACGCGTACGCGTGGCCCTGTTTTCTGCAAAACTAGATTTTGAGTTTTTAAACCGAATTTTAAACTTCTAAACCTCCATTTTCATCCTTTTAGTCTCAAATCATAGTATGAGGTCTAGTATTAGAATGGAAATAGGAAATTGAGATAACTTGGGGGTGAAGTAAAGTAGAAAAAGTGGTGAAACAAATATGGAAAAGAGTATAATTGGAGTATATATGATATTATGGCATGTATGATATGATTTTGCAAAGATTACGATGATTATGAATATTATTGTGGCATTATATACTCAATTGATCTGAGATACGAATTTCCTTGGGTAAAGTACCGTGGCTTGCCACCACGTGTTCCAGGTCGACACTCGATACTCTGTTGACCCTACGACGTAAGATGTAACCGGGCACTCTAAATTCCCGGGAAGGTTGACCGCCATTGAGAAATTTTATATATATAAGAGTGAATACCCCATCCGGCCCCTGACAATTATCTCGAAAGGACAACGAGACCCCCAAGAAAAAAACACACCCAACCCGGCCCCTGATCTTTTTTTTTAGGACTGATTAGCCCTTGTGCAAAAAAAAAACAACATTAATTTTTTTTGGCACAGGGGCTAATCAGTCCTATAAAAGTAAATCTCAGGGGCCGGGTTGGTATTTTTTTTTGTCAAGGGCCTCGTTGTCTTTTGAGGTAATTGTCAGGGGCTATTTTGGGTTTTTCTCTATATATAATTGAGAAAAAGCTATGCATAGACTCTTGAGGATGCGCGTCGCGGGACAGTCCATGGTTTAGCAAACCGGACTTGTCGGGTTGGCTTGATAACTGACAGATGAGCCTCATCAGCCATAGGACAGGCATACATCATGTGCATTCTCTTTGTTTTGTCTGCTATGCATTACTTGAGATTGCTTAACTGAATATATATATTATGCTAAGTGTTATACTTGTTATTTGCACTACCTGCCTTCTACTTGTGCTTGAACTTGTCTGTTTGTTTGTTTGTGAAATATTATTGGAGATGGAGGAACGGAGGAATGGAGAAAAGGTGGACAGGTTTAGTGTTAAAGATAGGTTTAAGTTGAGTTTGGAACTCCTTAGAACACCTACCCCCCTTTTTATAGTTTCTGTTTCATAAATTAAGTTTTATAATCTGAGTGTTGGTGTTCTAGGATTGCCTCTGGCATTCCCAGGACCTTAGGCTACGTTTGTTTCTAAGAACAGGACAGGACAAGACACTGAGAACAGGACAGGACAAGACATTGATGAACAGAGACACAAAATTTTGTGTTCTTTGTATTCTGTTTGGTGATAAACTAGAACAAATTATGAAAATTTAATTCATTCTCATTTTTTTCATTCAAAAAATTTGAGATGAAAAATATAACAATAAAAAATATAATTATGAAAAATTAACAAGAATAATGAAAGAAAAAATAAAAAATAAGTTGTGTCCCTTGTTAGTGTCTCTGTGTCCTTCCTGTCAGGATGGACACAAAATACACTAATTCAGTGTCTCTGGACACATTGTCTCTGTACATGTCTCATCTGCCAAACACAATTTTGTGTCTCAGTGTCCCTGTCTCAGTGTCCTGTCTCTGTAAAAAATGCAGCCTTATATATTATATGCGTGACACCTTTACCATGCTGAGAACCTCCAGTTCTCACCCCCATACTGTGTTGTTGTTTTCAGATGCAGGTTGAGAAGCTCCTCGCTAGGCGTCTGGACTTCTAAAGTGGAGTAGTCTCTAGGTTTATTTTGATGTACAGCTTTATATATATGTACTTAGCTTTCTCTCCAAGAAAGTTGTTTATTTTGTCCCTCCTAGAGGGTTGAGGAGAGTTAAGTTTCCAGTTATGTATTTTGGGTTTTCGGGATATGTATATATATGTAAATATTCTCCGGCCAGCCTTAGCTTCACAGGGTGAGTTAGGAGCTTGTTATTATGTACTTTTGACCCTCCATTCCCGCTTTCTACTTAGTTACACCTATAATCTCTAGGTTTCTTAGCACGCAAGTAATCTCGTTTTCTGAGCGATGCGCTTTTTATTTTGCGATTCTGTTTTATCTGTTTTCCAAGGCTCCTCGTATATTACTCTATTTTAGATACTATTATGTATATATTTTGTTTTAGAGGTCATAATACCACACCACCTCTGTTTTATGGCTTAAGCGTAAAGGTTTGTGTGGTAGAGTGTTACATATCTCTAATTAATAAAGTTGCATTGTCAACTTAAAAAATATATATTTCAAATAAAATAACATCAAATCTTAATATCTATTTTTCGCTCTGTGCTTCCTAAAAATTCATCCTTTAGGCTGCGTTTGGTTAGAGACATAGACACGATGGTACACGTTTACTGTTTGTTTCATTAGATACAATTTTGATGGACACGCTGAGACACAAAATACATGTATTTAGTATCTCTCCTAAAAAATAAGACACAATCTATGAGACACAAATATTTACACTTTTACCCTCAATTATTTTTTTAAATACGAAATTTATCTTAACCCTAACCCCTCTTTTATCCCTTGGTGTTCCTTCTTCCTCTTTCTTCCCACCTCCCTTGTCCCTCTCTCTCTAACATTGTCCTCCGGCTCTCTTTCCATTGCCGACGCTAGCGCCGCCATTGCATCCTCCTCAGTCCTCTTTTTGTCTTCTTCTTTTCCAGTCTTCTTCTTTTCAATTCTTTGTTTTGCCCGTTCTCCCTCTACCAATGCCAATGATGCTGCTGCCAGCTCTGTCTTCATTCACCACCTCTGACTTGCAACAATATCGATGATGTACTCCATCTTATAAATTTGCTCTTCTTTTTTCTTTGTTCAATATTTTCCATTTTTATTTTTAATATTTTTCTTTTCATAAATGTTATATATATGTGTTTGTGTGTGTGCACGTGCGTGCGAAAAAAATCTTATTTATGTATAATATATATGTCTTATTATTTATGTCTTTGTGTCTCTATCTCAACTTTTTAGAGACAGAAATCAAACGTAGTCTTAGTGTACACTTCACTGCCTTCACATCATTCCCTTCCCAAATCTCCTTACCTTAGATGATGATTTTTTTTTTCATATACATTTATATTCATTCTTGAAGATACTTTGACAAAATGATAATTGCATAGTAATCAATTAAGACAAGCACTAAATGAAAAGGCTGAAATTAAACCTAACCTACCAACTTCAATTGTTAATATCCAAATAGGGGACAAATCCAATGAGACACGATATAGCATACTAAAAATTCAAAGGCACCAAGCTAGCTAGCACTACTAGCTAGTAAGAACAACATGCAGTTCTCTATACTCTATACTCTATAGATCAACCACCCTTTAAATTTATTATAAAGGTCAACCACCCTTTAATTTTCTTTTCTTCAAAGGCTGCGTAGTTCAATTTTGAATCTGACAACCCAGTGGTGAACCCAAGTTAGCAAGAACCACTATTAATGGAATTTGTGGCTGCCTTTGCTTTTTGGTCCGAAATGCCAACGTTAGTAACGTACAGCACTACCACATACACAGTATAAATGAATGTTACAACTTACAAGACCACACTATAATAATACAATACATTAATAGCAGATTTAAACTCCATTTAAGGGTTTGCTATTGGCCAATAGATTGTTACATACACAAGACGTGATTTGAATTTCTGACACTTGTTTAAACGGATTAGTGAGTTAATCATTAAGAAGATTAGGCCCAATAAGGTCCAATATTGTAAAATCTGAAAGTCCAAAACAAAAAAAAGGGCTCAAACCTCTGGGATTGAACCTAATCCAAGTTAATTGCTTAAGGCATGGCAGATTCGTCTCACAAAATAAAAAAAAAAAAACACATCCGAGGTAACGATTCAATTCAAAATCGTTACTCATAGGCAACCAAATAGATTCCTAAGAAAACCTGGTCCGCTTCAACAAGTTGAAACAATTATTCAAGAGTTGCATACTTACTTACTTACAAAAGTAATATTATTTCTCGAATAAAATAAGATTTTTCTACTCTAAAATACACAAGTTCAGACATTGAACTAACTAATTTGAGTATTGGAGTCCTCTTATCTATCTTATGATATGATGCACGGACACGGGATGCACGGACACGGGACGTGCGAATTTAAAATTCTTATAAAATACAGTAACACGGTATATATATAAAATATAAAGTATTTTTTAAATAAATTGTAATAATATTTTGATATTTTACTGATATTAAAATATAAATTAAAATTTTTAATTATTTTTAATGTCTTATTTTAATTATAT
>NC_029793.2:142291558-142296767 GCF_000816755.2 Arachis ipaensis | reverse complement strand
AAAATATTTTAATATCTTTTTTATGATATAAATTATTTAAAATATTTTTTGTTTTGATACTTAATAATATATACTATTTCTAAATTCATTTTAAGAATATATGTTAAGAATAAAATTGAACACGTTAACACGTGATGGTATTTAAGTGTGTTAAGAGTATCTTAAAAATAATTTTTCATTTTTTATTAAAACACGATTGGACACAAAAGACACACGTATCAAACGAGTGTCAAGGAATGTGTATTCATGTCGTATTCAAAATGGTCCAGACACAACAAATCAAAAAGTATTCGTGTTTCATAGATCTTAATTCTTATCTAAATCTGGAGAGGCTGTTGAAGGTTTACCAAATTCCCGTATTACACCACATCTTGCCGGAAGGTAATTCACTAGTTCTAAACATTATTATTTTTACTACACATATTTAAAACAAAACAAAAAAACTAATAGACACATTATTCCACTAGTAAATATATAATGATCACACTATCAGGACTATTGTTGCATTTCTTATGAATTTATGATAAAATAGAGATCAAGTTATGAAGTTCTCATCCAATGCAATCTTGGGATTAACAAACATGATTATCTTCTGGTAATTATGTTAGGAGTTACAGCAGATGAACGAGATCAGATAAGTCAAGAAAAAAAAATTGAAAATCCAAAGGGGATATCATAATATTACCAATCCAAATAATATATAATATTATGATATTATCCATTAAATTAAATATAATTTCATGGGCCCATTTCACATTTTTACACCCAGCGATCTAATACTCTTATGTCACCAATCCAAACATAGTGGAAACTGGAAACCTCTTCACGTGATCCCACAGGCTTCCTCATGCAAACATGCTTTTAATTTCAGTCTATTTTTTTTTTAACTAAATTTATCATTTATTATTACTATTATTCATAAACTCAGTCTATTAAATTTAGGCCACAAAATTCAATTGGCTAGTGGCATAGTAGAAACAAGAAATATAGCAAAAAATGCAAGGGAAAATAGTGAAGAGATAAAAGAGCAATAGCTAAGAGTGGATTAATTAAGAAGGCTAAATTAAAGTAAAGGATTAAGCAGAAAATAAATAATGATAATGATGATGATGATGAATTTCAACAAAGGGATAGAGACAAGTCTAAATTAATCCTATGTTTGAGAGTAGTGGAACATGATGAAGAGATAGCAGCCTCAGTGATCTCACTGGCTGAAGAAACATTACTACTTCTCTGGGGTGAAGGATTTGGCAATGTGAGAGACAATGACAACTCACACTCTCTCCCTACATCTTCATCTTCATCTTCTTCTGCACGTGCCTTCTTTTCAGTGTTGTTGTTTTTGTTGATGTTCAAAAGTACATTATTATTATTATTATTATTAGTCATTGCCTCCGAAGTGGTCTCTCTATCATTTAATTTAGTAACCTGCAAGAACAGATGAAAGCAAAATAACACAACACCCATGTAAGAAAATTAAAAAGAATGTGATCATTTTACTTTGGCCCAACATTTGGTGACAATTCCTAATGCATTGCATGCAATGTACAAAAAGTAAAAAGTAAGAAGAGCAACTAACATAAGAGAACAAAAGGCATGTACTCATTCATGTAGTGTAGTTACTTTTTGAATTGAAATGACAAACATATTAAAATAATGTTATCAGTTTAGTAGAGATGATTTGATTTTGAGATATAACTTAGGGAGGGTCCTCGCAATTGTAGGGTGGGGGGAGAAGTTGAAGTAAGTCATATCATATAGTTCCCTTATAAATGCAATAAAGGGCAAATATCATTTTCCCATTTGAAAGAAAGTCTCAAGGTTGAATAATAATTTGGCAGGACCACTAAATGCAAGAAAATGAGAACTAAAGGCAGTGTACAAATTTCAAGCCATGATGACCCTTTAGGCCTGAATGCAGCCCATGATAAATTATGGACAATCACAAGCTCTCTATTCCCATTCAAAATACTTAAGTACTTTGTACAATAAGGGGACCAAAAACAACTATCTAACCACATTCATTCATGGGTCCATTCAATGTTCATTTGCATAAATAATCTTATGAAACCCCCTCCCCCCCTTCCCCCTCCACAAAAAATAATATATACATAGCTCAATTCATAAGTTCACATGTTAGTTTTTGAGTAGTAAAGGTGGTTTCCAAAGAAGAAACTTTATGAGAAGAAAATGGTAAAAATCTTGGAATAATTTAAAGAGCTGCAAAGTGCAAAGCAGTGTGCTTTTTTAACAACTGTAGAACTAACAAGTCGCAGCAATCCTTACTTTCCAAAAGAAGCTAAAAAGGAAATAATTTAAAAAGGCAGCATATTTAATACCAACTACTTCAAAAACATTTTTTTTTTTAAATAAAAAAGAAAGAAATAAGAAGGGGTATTCAATTCTAGTCTGAACAACCTCTCCTCTCCTCTCCTCTCTCTCCTCTCCCCAAAGAAAAAAAAAAAGCCTGAAACTTGAAATTAAAGTTTGTGAGGCTTCAAAAAACACATACACTAAAGAAAAAGGAAGCAAAAGGAGAGGGTGAAAAAAATAAAAAATAAAAAAGCAGAGGCAGCAGCTGAAAAACCAAGGGTTTTCCCATTTCACACACAGAAACGTGATCCCAAAAGCTGTTAAAATATTTGACAGACAAACAAGACTTATAGAAAGATCATATCTCACTGAACAAAAAAAAAAGTGAAGAGTGAAAAGAGCTGATGAACTTAACTTGCAGCCTATGGCATGGGCCTCATAAAATAAAATAAACCACTCCATCACAAGCTAGAACATAAATGGATACTGATAAAAAGTAAAATAGTACCAAAAAGAGAGCTTTTTTATATTTAAATTTATTTGGGCATGCAGCATTATGTTGTATTCACCTGGAGGAAATTTCCAAGAAGTGGTGGCAGCATAGGGAAAACTGTGGAATGAGGTGGTTGATGTTGTTGTTGTTGAGTTGAATAAGCATAATCATAAAAGGAGTACGGATATGGCACTGTTCTTTGGTTCCTGCATTGCAGGTTCTGAGATATGGAATAGTTTCTCTCTATTCTAGCCCTGTGTTGTTTGCATTGTAGGAATAGAGAATCCACACCAAAGCGAATTTCAAAAAAGCAAAAGCAGTTGCTTCAGAACAAGGAAGAAGCTAAGAAAAAGCAAAACATAGATAGATAGATAGATAGATAATCGAATAAGCAAATTCCAATCACACTCCTTTTTTTCTTTTTTGAAAAAGTCTGATATTATTTCGAGACAAAATGTGAAAAGAGAAAAAAAAAAGAAGGTAAGGTAAGGTTACCTTTTTGGGGAGAAGTTACTGTATCCGAAGAGAGAATCGGATTCTTTTCCAATGGATTGTGAACATGGATGATAGTTTTGATTATGATTATTATTATTATTATTAACATCATTCACTTCTTCAACACATCCATCATCATGTTCCTCAAAAGATTGGTTCCTATGTTGGCTTGATGAAATCCTACCTGCCAAAAACACAAACCAAAATAACTGATTTATAATAATTTGATGAACAGTGCTTTGTTCCTTTTTTGTTTAATGTGGGTTTCATGAAAATGCCATTAGAAGAAGATTTAAAAGGACATATGTGTTGTTAGTGTTGCTACTCAAATTTGGCATCAACTAAATGCAAAAAGGAAGATACAATAAATGAGGAATAAACAATAATGTAGTTTCGCAGAGATTTCCCAAAGTTATGCATATATGAGAGATCATAGCCTCTTCTTTCAGAACTTAAAAAACGTGCCAAGAGAGGAAACAACGATGGACACTCTTTGCTTTCAATGCACCCAACTTGTTTATTATTTATTATTATAAACTCTTTAATTATTTCACGTACCAACATTTATATTTATTATTACTTTTATTTTATGCATATCACAACAATGAAAATAAAAGAAAGAAAAATCTCATTGTTTTGTTCACGATCATGTGCTTTGATTTGAAGTAAAAGTCAAAGAAGATTTTTATTAGTACCTTGTCTTCCCAAGTCACCCCTCATGCTTCTGTACATCTGGTTTTGAAGAAAAAACAAAGAATGAATATGATGAAATTTTGACCAATTATTTATTTACCATTTTTTAAAAAAAAAACAAAATGAATAAAAATAATGAACCTGAAGATGGCTCTTGACGTGTGAAATTGTGAGGCCTTTAACGTCCATCAACTGAAGAACAAGCTTAGGGGTAGCCTCTACAAAAGGAAACAAAATTTCATAAGAAAGAAAGGGTACCAGAAATTGAAACAAAAAAGAAACAAACTTACTGTGATGACCTCCAAGGCTATCAATGGCATGAACAAAGCATCGATGAAGCTCAGGAGTCCATCTCAAACGAGGAACCTTGGATCTTATGTACTGTCTCACCGCTCCTTCTCTTCCACAAGTTGCCATTAGAGTGCATGAACTTAATAAAGATGCTCACTTTCTTTCTGGGTATTCCTCAAAACTGATGTATTTGTATTTATATTGGAGAAAAAGTAGTTGCTTTTTGTTCCCTATGCATACAGAAAGGATGTTGGGAGAGAGAGAAAATGAAAAGACCAAGTTATTCTTGTTAAGAGCATGAGCATGAGATAAGAGTAGAGCACTCTGAAAATTCTCTTAGGACTTAGCACTCGTCTCACTCACTCTCTGACCTCATTCATAAGTAGTGAGCGAGTATCATGATGATACATACATACATACATACATACATACATACATACATGTATGGTGGGTGCTGTACTTGAAGATCACGAGGAAATGGATCCTAATAGAGTTGTTGTTTTTGTATTCGAGCTTGGAAGAAAAGAAATGATTACACCTAGCTATGGATGGATGGTGTGGATTGTGGAATGGGGAATGAATTACTCAACTGCCTCGCTTTGACCTTTGTTTCTCTCTCTCTCTCTCTACAATTACAACTATTATTATTATCACTACTGCTGCTGTTACATACGCCAATTTCCTCATCATCACTATGTAAGTAACACCCCATTCAAAATTATAATTATAAGGTTACACATTTGTCCCTGCCTTTCGGATTCAAAAGACCATTTTGTCCTCCCTGAGAAGACCAACTGATGCTGCCATTTGGACGTGCATGGCAACTTGTATAAGTAACTTACTTAAAAATGTTATTTGTATATTAAAATAAGTTATTAATGTATTTGTATATAAATATATGAATAGTTTAATTTATTTTTAATA
>NC_029793.2:142288091-142290941 GCF_000816755.2 Arachis ipaensis | reverse complement strand
CTAACATATAAATATATTAATAACTAATTTTGATGACTGATTTTAATGTACACGTAGCATAATCATAACTTATTATGTATACTTTTCTTACTTATTCTTTATTTCACATCTGAATGTTAACTCTTATTATGTGGAATTTAAATTCTATATAGCTATAATCATCTTATTTTTTTGTATGACTAAAATGTCTTCTAACTCCAAATTTACTTTGGAATTTCCTCCAAAAAGAAAAATAAAAAATAAATTGAAAACAAGTGTTGCACTACGATTTATGTATATTCCATTATTTTGTGATAAATAGAAGAATAGTTAAATATTTGTATGATTTTTTTTCTTAATATCAGATTGAAAATATAATATGATTAGGGGAGTGATAGGTAAATAATGACTATCTTAAACAATATGAACAACCACTAATCAAATAAAAATACACTATATCCTAATTTAATGTTACTAATTAAATTTACTCTTTTAATCCTATTAATTCACATTATTTACACATTGTTCAAAAATATTGTTGGTTACTTCTACTTTTCTATATGATTATTATACGTTATTAGAGTACGCGTGGTATGCGCACTACATATTTAGGAGTTATTAACTTGTCATTTTTATTTTAAAAGCTCAATACTTAAATAATAGACAAGTGACTTAATCATTCTATTAACTCCCTTTTGCTTTTACTACTATCTTCCAACAACAATAATGAGTATACAATTTTTTTAAGTCTTTGTGAATACCATAGAGTATGTTAGTCTACTTTATGAATGAAAGTTGTTTCAAATTCTGCATCAAGAATTCAAGATATATATCATGGCATTGGAGGATACTCTTAAAAAAATTAAAATAAATAACCTTAATATTATAGAGGGTGTTCCAAATAATCTTGACAAAATAGATGGAGATGATGATGAGGAATATTGTATCACATCTGTGTGTCCTAAAAGAGAAGAAAAACTTAAAATGCATGCCTCAGTATCTGAGTAGACATTTCGGTTAAAGTCCTGAGGGGAATACCTTTCTTGTCAAACCAAGGAATAATAAATAAATAAATAAAACAAATAATGAAATGACCAATTTATTTATTTATATATATATATAAGTCAAACACACAAATGTATATATGAAATAAATTATTTAATACTGTTAATTACGTGCATTATTTTAAACAATAAATTAATTAATTAATTAAAATCAAAGCTAGCTAGGAAAGAAGTTAGAAAAAATTGTGCTAGCTAGATAGCTAGAAAGAAATTTGCGATGGAAAGTTGACAACACTAAAAAATAAATCAAAGGCATGGATGGCAGTGGAACCTCGAAAATAACCCATGAAAGATGAACGGCTAGGATCGTTGGAAGGATCTCTACGTCAACGTGAATACGTGATGAAAAATTAAAATTCCGTATGTGGAATTTCAACTCTGAACCATTGTCTTCTATCAACAGCTGGAGTGCTCCATCCAAATCAATCAATCAATCAATTTTATCAAATTTATTATTAGCTTAATGTTTATATTTGTCTATTTAATAATACAATAAAGTATTTGTACTACAAAATTCATTTAAAAAAACAACAATAAAACACTTTTGGTCATCTCACTGCTCATCACAAATGACAGGAAATAATAATATATATTGGTCAACATAACACACAAATTAGAGAATAATAATTGAAGTTTTAAAAATTATTGTAAATGAATCAATAATTTTATTTCTTTGGCTTATCAAATCTAAATGGAAATTTAAATTACTACATGCAAAGATTTCGTACAAATAAACATTATACTTACAACCCTGAATTGTTTTAATTATGTTTTTAAATAAAAGATGAATTCTCTTAAAATATACTATTTCTACCCTTTTTTTTAAGAATAATATATAGTACTAATTTTGTGTACATCATCTTTTATTCTAATTAATAAAAATTACAAAATTTGTCTTTTATACTGTAAATATCAATAATATAAGTAGATGAGTCACATAATTGGATGCAATAAAGTCATAAGGGAAAATAAAATTCCAGGAGATAACGTAGAAAGAAGCGAACTACTGCATCTTCCAAATTCAAATTTGTCATTGATTCATTTACACATTATTATTATTATTATTATTAAACAGTAAACAACCGTCAATAGTTGAATAGTGTATTACTGTAACATAAAGAAGCCAACACACACAAGCTACAAACGTAGTAGACAATAGTATTATATCATTCCCCAACTTCACTTATTCTTATTATTAATCACTTGCATTTCATTAATCAGTATACGAGAATTGAGAATGAACAATTGAACATACACAAAGCAATTAATTGGTCTATGAGTTGCAATAAAGCATAAGATTTTATGAATGGGGCCACTATGTTATCTATTCACGGACATAGTAGTCTAGTACTATGTCCTTAAATCTATAGTTGGAAAAAAAAGTCAAATACATAACCTAGCTAGTGGTACATATATGCGTATGTATTTTCAAATTAATAATAATAATAATAATAATAATAATAATAATGTGAATGATTAGATTTAATTAAATAAATATAATGTATGGTATGTATATGTGTAATGTGTAGTACAAAAAAGACTGTGGAGAAAGAATGAGGAATAGTGGTACGGGGATTGAATCATAAATGGGATATTTATTTTGGGGTATTCAGGCAGCTGACCATTTATAACAGAGGAGGAAAGAAACAAAATGGTAATCTCAGCTAATCAGAAGGAATTGTTCTAAAAGATGCCAGAAAACACTGCAGAGATATACATATAGAATAGAACAACATAAAAGAAGCCTTGTATCTTTTCTCTTTCTCTCTCTGTGGGGGTAGCCTATGCTACTATAGTATAAGAGAAG
>NC_029793.2:142287091-142287590 GCF_000816755.2 Arachis ipaensis | reverse complement strand
CGAATTCTTTTTTATACTAAATATTAATTTTGATAGAAAGTGATTATTGTTATTGTTGGGTTTGGGGTGCAGAATGGAAGTCTGGGGTGTGTCAGGGTGATAATGATGGAAATGGCAGAAGGTAAAGGCGAAGAGAATGCTGGAAATTCCTGCACAAATGGAATGATGGGATACGGAACAGTCCAACCAGCATTTAATTTAATACAACAACAATTACCACTCTTCCTCCCTTCTTTCCCATAGGCTGCATGGATTCCCACTTTCTATTTTCCACTCTCTGTTCTTCTTCCTTTATCCCATTATTATGTCATTCTAAATAAAATTCATTAAACAGGATTTCAGATATTATAGGATGGAATATATATAAATTTATATTCAAAATAACACTTACAAATTTTATCTTATAGCCAAAATAACACTTGAGTAGTTGAGTATGATAAATATCTCTTCCCCCCAACATTTTTCAAGTTTTCCTAAATTATTATTATAGTAATTATAT
>NC_029793.2:142286646-142286972 GCF_000816755.2 Arachis ipaensis | reverse complement strand
AAACTAAAAAAAATTTAAAATATGTTATCAAAATTATAAACTTAATTTTGATATACTAGCTATATCAGCATAAATTACATCTAATTATATAACATTAATTTTTTTTGTAGAATTTATTTATTTATTTATTTTTACCAAAGATAAGAGACTCGAACTCGCAATCTCTTAATTGAGTATGAGGAGACTATGCCATTTGAACTATTATTCACTGGCAGAATTTATTTATTTTGTATCTTAAAAATATATATTAAATTTATAAATTAATTTTTTTATTGAAAATATTTAAAATTTTTGAATCATGATAAATTTATTACTTGTTTTTAAGA
>NC_029793.2:142285667-142286502 GCF_000816755.2 Arachis ipaensis | reverse complement strand
AATTTCACCATTAAAAGGAGTAAAGAAGAAATGATGAAGAAAGGAAGGGGGGAAGGGGGGGGTAAAAACTGTGGAAGAGTGTTTTGAGGAAAAAACAAGAGAAGAGAGGCTTCGAGGCCGCCGGTACCTTTGGCGTGTGCAGGCAAACGGTAATCTTAACCCCCACTGCCTCGGCTTCTGTGCTCTTTGCTAACGTGCGCACGTTCCATTCCCACCCTTCTTCCTTTATTATTCCCTCTCTCAAACAACCTATATTCTTTCTTTTTATTTATTTCAAGAAGAATTTTAAGTGTATCAATGATATTTCGATAAAAAAAAAGACTAGGAATCAGTAATTTTTGTGTTTTGTAGTCAACACTTAACCATCAAAAGAAAAATGAGTGATTTTTCACCATTGAATTTAATCTCACACCATTAAAAATACTATTGATGGCCAATTAATAGTTACAAAACACAAAAATTGCTGCCCTAGCACTCTTCTTTCAATAATTTTAATGGTTAATTTTAATTATAAAAAATATATATATAATATATTAATTAAAATTAACCGTTAAATTATTGAAATATTAGTATTTTAAATATATTTAAAAAATTTTATTTTATTATTTTTATATTCAAAATTTGGAGCACAATTCTCTCTCAAACTATTTGTAAATGATCATTTTTAGTGATAGAATATTCATACATTCATAACTTTAATTCCAAAAGATATAAATTATGAAATAAAATATACTCTAAAATTACTTATTTAAAATATATGTAAAATAGTTATATTTTAAATTTTAAACGTGTTTTATATAAATCGCTACAAAGATAGAAATTTGATTAGATACAT
>NC_029793.2:142283313-142285398 GCF_000816755.2 Arachis ipaensis | reverse complement strand
TTTTTTTTTCCTTTTTTTTTGTTCAGCAATTTAGATAAACGCAGCTTGCGTTTTATTGTTTTAATGGTTTTCAAATTTTTTTAAAATTTTGATTGAGCCCAAACGCAACTTGCGTTTTATGAGGACAGTACGTTATATTTATTTTTTGAAATAATAAAACGCAGCTTGCGTTTTTTTAGTTTTGCAGGCTTTTTTTTCGAACAAATAAAACGCAAGTTGCGTTTTTTGTGCGTCAGAAATTTTTTTTTGAAAAGCCAAAAAACGCAGGATCCGTTTGTTAAAAAAAATATATTTTAAGCAGGAACCCAGCCTATAAATACGAAGCAAGATTCATTCAAAATACTTCATTCCACTTCTACTCCTCCTTTTCTTCTTGCTTTCATATATGTAACAGTGCTGAATTTTTTTGGTGTAAAAAAAATCGAGCTATGGAAGGTACTGCAAATTTGCGAGTGTATTATAACGGTGATATTATACCAAATACACACGAAGGAGTGAGTTTTCTTTGTCAATGTCCGTTGTCATTTGTTATACCGTGCACGATGAGTTTTGTAGAGTTACAAAATGGTCTTTGTGATAACATACAAAATCACATTTCGAAAAGGGTGAGCAATATTTTATACAGGAATCCTGTACAAGTATTTGGTGGGCTGATACAGTTTCAAATAATGCCCATCACGGATGACGCCAGCATGCAGCAGATGTTCTGTATTTATCAACAAACCCGATTTCACGTGCCGATGATAGAGCTGTACGTTGAGTTCGAACAACATTCGAGCCTGGACGTGGCCGGCGAGGAGGTCGATGTTGATGAGTGCGGGGACCTAGATTGGGAAGAAGATAACAACGATAGTGAAGAGGAGTTCGAAGCCAACTATGAAGTTGATGACGAAAACGATGACGGAGACTTGGCAGGCAATCCGGTGATGCAGAATGAAGCGGCCTCGATTGTAAGCCGGCAGCCGTTTGGTGTTCCATCTTTTATGCGGACTCTGGATCTCGAAGCCATGCATGCCCCGGAATTTCCTGAGTATGCAAATAACGGTATGTTATGATTATTAATTCAAGTTACCATTAGTGTGCATTTTATTTGCCTTGTCTATGTAACGGTGGTGCGCATGTTGTAGGTGAAGGCAACGTTGCGGCGGAAGATGGTGAGTTTAGTGTCGGAATGGAATTTGGCTCTAGAGAGTCGGTGATATCTGCAATCAAAAGCTACACTATCTCTAGAGGAGTTGATTACACTGTGTATGAGTCTGAGCCGCAAACATTCTATGCGAAATGCAAGGGTTATGGTGCCGGGTGCGACTGGCTTATCCGAGCTAGCTTGATTCGAAAGAAAGCTTGTTGGGAGATCAGGAGATACAATGGCAAACACACGTGCACCATGGGAAGGTCTATAGAGGCGAGTTTGTCCCGATGGGTGACCCGTCTACGTGGGCTCCGTATGAAGGAGCGAAGGTGATCGCGAACTGGACATTGAGGCGCGCAACCAAAGGAAGACCCAAATCAACCCGCTACTTGAATGAGATGGATTCGCGGGACATGCGTGGTCCTCGCCGGTGCACTACATGTGGTAAGGAGGGACATAGCCGGAGCCGATGTCCACAGCGCACAGGTCCAAGCTCTGCCGATGTGAGCCCTAACGTATCGCTCAATAGACTCCTGCGTGTCACACGGTTCAATGTCTCTGCACCGCCGGACCCATGCAAGATTTACCTTGCCCAACACGTGATCGTCCGGACCCGGCTGCCGACCAAAACAAGCGATGCAGTTATCCACTAAAAACTGGTAACTGCTATCCGATCTACCCGTGACAGGTTCTCCGTTAACCTGGAGGCCAAGTATATGTATCACGTCCTCCAGCGTCACCGTCACCTCGCCCACTGGAAGGTGGAACGTGTGGGTTTCTGGCTGCCATCGTTCCACCAAGGCACTCAAGAGTGCAGAATGACCTCTCATTTCGCCTATTCGCGAAACGTGTTGAAACCCAGTTAATTCTAATGCTGCCGCAGCTCTCTCATTAAAAGTATCTGGCGGATCAAGCTTTCTAGGCAACAAATTTCTGGTCGCCTGCAAAATAAA
>NC_029793.2:142281440-142283290 GCF_000816755.2 Arachis ipaensis | reverse complement strand
CTTTTCTGCACAATGGAACCCACCTCACCTTTTTTTTTTGCCCCTCTTTGTTGCCTCAGCGCACCAGCCTCCCCTCTTTCCCACACAATGGAACCCACCTCAACCTTTTTTTTGTCCCTCTTTGTTGCCTTTCCTCCTGCGTTTTTTTTATAAGTGCACGTTCAACATCTCCACTCGAGACGTGTCATGCATGCAACATAGCTTGCTGACAATCGCAGCCTGCGATTAATTTCTGCCCGCTGACAAACGCAACCTGCGTTTGTTGAGTTCCAAGCGGTCAACACACAGCAGGTGCCTGTCTCCATGCAGGGAGCTACGACAGGTTGCGATACTTGACTGTCCAACACTGACAAACGCAACCTGCGTTTTTTGGTTCCTGGCAGTGGCAGATCCACATCTCAGGATTACACGCCATGCACCCATTAAGCTGCATATCACCATTTTTCTATCCATTAAGAAAATAATTTCCGACATTTTTTACAGTTAATTTATTCTAATAATTTTCTAAGTAAATATATATATGTATACGCGGTTCTTCTGCTGAGTCTTGTCAACCGCCGAGCTAGCTAGAGGCGGCTGTGTGTATTTTCTGACATATTCATCAAATTTTTAATGGGATTTATGACTTTCTTTGACGAGTTTAATTAGTTAATTAATGTGGGTTCCCAATGAAACGGGCCCTGTAAATCATATTAAAAATTTGTTGTAAAAATAGTACTAGTATCTCATAAAAAAAAAAAAATTTCTTACTATTAGCTAGTAAATTTCAGGAAAAAAAAATTTAATATTGAAAGTTATTTTTTTTATGTAATTTTTAAGGTAAATGACATAAACAAACTAAATAATCTCAAATATTACATTAATATTTTAAAACAGATCAATTTACATGCGTGTTCTAAAGTAAATTTATGTAAATCGAATAAATTAAATTTAATTTATGCTTTTTTAATGCGATTTACTATATACGTTGTATCACAACAGTAAATTGAATTTAGTTGATTTGATTTACATTAAAAAAAACATAAATTAACTCTAGTTGATTTAATTTATATAAATTTATTTTAAAACATATATTTATATTATTCTGTTTTAAGATATTGGTAAAATATTAAAAATTATTTAGTTTGTTTATGTCATTTATTCCACCTTTAGTAGTTTTGATCATTCTCATTTATATAATCAAAATTTACTTAGTTATGTATAAGAGTTGAATGATAATAAAAAGTCAACACTCTTTTAAAGATAACATTATTTGATTCGAACAATTTATGAATATGACTCTCAAAAAATAAGTATTGATTTAAAAAATTTTCAAAAAATAAAAAATCTCTCAAAATTAGCTAAAATTAACAAAATTATTTGCCGTGAATTTTCCAATTTATATCAATTTAAAGGTGACTGAATATCTTATAAGATGCATGGAAATTTATTAAACTATTCCATTTGCATGGCACTTTTAAATTTGGTTATTTCAGTGTTGATTTTTTCAAACTCTACCCTCCGTTTATGTTGCAATATTTCTCAAATTTTATACCTAATTGCCTTCTTGTTTTAGCTAGGAATGCCATAAGTCAATTATTTTTACTAATTTAATTTAAAATGCAAAAATAGTAGCTATGAATTGCACGTGTTATTCTTACCACGATTGTATCTAATTCGTAACCTGCTACCCCAAAAATAAAGTTTGACCTTCTTTAACATTAGCCCCCATTTTGTCAAAAGAGATGGTGAATAATATGTGTCCAAAAACAAAACCCCACGTTCTTTCTTATTATATATTCTTTCCCCACAAACACACACTATATATAATATATAATATATTAATTATTTATTAATTTTCCTTCATTCAA
>NC_029793.2:142280773-142281294 GCF_000816755.2 Arachis ipaensis | reverse complement strand
GGAAACCTAACAAAACATGCAAAAATTTCCCTAACAAAATCCCTGCAAGAAACACTTTAATCAAGGCATGATATATATGAAATTTCCCACCCTCAAACCCCAAATCCGTGGCTTTTAGTTTTAGAGAGCATTGTTAAGTATAAGTGAATTAATTAAATAATTACGGCTAATCAATCACAGGGTGCATCTACTTTTATTTGTTTGGTTCGAGAATTAGGGAAAAAGATAAAAAAAAAAGGAAAAAAATTATGTTGACTATTTATACTTTTTGCCAACTTGTTTTGACAAAGTGTAAAAAGAAAAAAAAAAGGACAATTCATGTGCAGACACAATTACAAGAGACAAAAATACTTTAAATTTTGTTTTGATCGTGCATTATTATTATTGTAGAGTAAAAATGACGATTGTTTTGGCACCATTTATTTGCTACCTAGCTACTATAATATATACTTACACTATTACATTACAAAATTAATATTTTTTAATAAATAATTTTTTACTTATTATAATATAATTATGAA
>NC_029793.2:142278952-142280569 GCF_000816755.2 Arachis ipaensis | reverse complement strand
AATCCCATGATGTACAATATCTTAACGGGGATACTCTCATAAACATATAAAACGTCTTTTTGTAAAGACGCTTACGTATTGTATTATTGAACGTATTAATAAATTGATTATTTTTTAATTTCTTAATAAATTAGAATAAAATCAATTTTTTATAACAATAACAATAAATCTAATTTTTTTAGGGATCTAATTGTATTTTTAAATTTTTAGGAATTTAAACGTCTACAAAACAAAAAGTCAGAGATATATTTATCTTTTTATCAAAAAATTTAAAAATATTCAATTTAGATAATGTAATTCGATTGGATTAAATCGAGTCTAATAATTAAAATGTAGACATTTAATTTATTATTATTGCTATAATAAATCGATTTTGTTCTGATTTATTAAAAAATAAATTATTAATTAATTTAATAAAGATATTCAATAATGACATGACACATATAAACATCTTTAAAAAAAGATATTTTTAGTGTCTTTATTAAAGTGGTCTCCTATCGTAATTAAAAACTATTATCCAATATCATGTAATGCCACATTAATCTATAGTAAAAGCATTTGTTGTTATTAATTAATGGTACGTAGTGTTTTAGGTAACGTAAATGTATATAACTATGTATTTATGCACGAACCTTGCTTATTGTTTAGCTAGAAACTAGAAACTTGATAGAAAGGTCCCACGGGAAAAGAGAAAGAAAAATACAATATTATATAAAATAAAATATGAAAGAGACACGAAATCAGATCATCACAATATCTAATTATTATTGATAGGAATCCAAAGAGAACTTTACCGAGTTAACCCTCAAAGAAATTAATGATATTAACTTCGAAATCGTTCTTGAGATTTTAATTATGAGTGTTCTTAAGGAACTAATAGAATATTTGTATAATGTGTACAATAGGTTATATGAGTTAAAAAATAAACATAATAAAATATTTGTATAATGTGTATAATGGATTATATAAGTTAAAAAATGAACATCATCTATACTATTTAGAATAACCATCCGGGTACTAGGCCAATGAGTTATAGCTCAAATGGCATAGTCTCCCCATACTCAATTAAGAGGTTGCGGGTTCGAGTCTCCTATCTTTGGTTAAAAAAAAAAAAAAACTATCCGGGTACTAGAGATAGTAAACATCTCATCCTAAAAGCTTAAGCTAATTTTGGGGTTCACTAAAGATCGAACTCTTGACCTCTTGGATCTAGAGCTCTAATACCATATCATGATACCACTCATCCCAAAAGTTTCAACTGATGGAAAAAGATAATACTAATGGTTATATCTCTAATACTGAATCGGATATCCCTAAACCTCCATTATACACATTGTACAAATATTCCATTGACTCCCTATACTTTCTCTTTTTAATTATACTAATGTTGTTTTTGAAATTAATAAAAGGACATTACTATTAGTTTCTTATCATTTTTTATACAACATATTAACGTAGCTTGATGATATAGACTATTAATAACATAAATTATTTTATAATTTGATCACATATAATAATATGATAACAAATAATTTAATAACACGTGATATATTGATATAGATAATTATACCATATGTCACAATAATATTTTTCTATATATTATCTATTATGATATTA
>NC_029793.2:142254594-142274902 GCF_000816755.2 Arachis ipaensis | reverse complement strand
ATTAAAAAAATGACTTTTTCTAATTTTTTTAAATTAAATATCATACACCAAATTAAATTTTTTTATCGATTTTTTTCTATTGAGTAAATAATTTCTATATGTGAGATAACCTTCATTTCTTAAGTAAATTTTTAGAATTGTGTTAAATACTTGAATTCTATTAAGAGCACTTAATTATATAATTGGATAGGCAACTGAAATCTACCACCTGCAGGGGTGTTATCATGATTAGGTGATCATGATGAATTATATCATTAGATCCTTCTAAATGGCGATCCAGTTACGTGCGTGAGATGGCCTAAGACAAACCCTAATAATAATTAAAACCAAATGAAAAATGATATTTGTACACTAAAATTAGCTACTAAAATCAGTCATTAATATATTTATATATAAATACATGTGTAGTTTAATTTATTTTCAACGTATTTTTATATTTTAGTATGTATTTTATATTGGTGGCTGATTTTAGTGTAAACGTAGCATAATTCAAACCAAATAAAACCTTTCCCGTACGTACAAATTAATCTTGATCAATCCAACTAATTCCCAATCTTCAAGGATTAATTAAATAAAGCCAAAGAATGAAGATAGGGACAATTAGAATGGGGCCAATCCCAATTAATTTATTAATTAATTAATCATATAACATATTCTCCTGCATGGAATTAGACTTGCTTGTTATATAAGGAGAAAGTATTAACCAATATTTTACTTTGCCCAACAAAGAGGTATTGAACTATTGATTGACTTCACAGAATTCAAATTCATGCGCATGCATGCATGAGTTCATCATATATTATATATATGTACATGTACCATACCAAGTGTCATTCTCTTATTATATCTTATTAAACAAAATGGATTACACATTGGTCATATACATTATCTACAGCTACTTATTTTGACTCTACGTACTTTGATTATTCAAACTTCAAAGTCACCTCTTTTTTCTGATAAATAATGCATTCACACTCATGAGAAGGCAATTTTATTATAAAGAAAATCATATTTGAAGTCCAAGTGCCTGATCAAAACTCATGTTAACTTATGATTAATGTTTCATGGTACCATTAAAAGCCTATAAATAAATTAAAGTTGATTGGTTTGTGTTCATCAATAACTTACCTTGGTAAGTTTTTGAGGAACGAAAACTAGGGTGAGCACGGGCCGGTTTGATTTGGATTTATGGTAAAATTAGAATTGAATCGATCAAAATATAATTGGTTCGGTTTGGTTAGGTTTGTATTTTTTTGTACATATACCCGAACCAAACCAAACCGATTAAAAACGGATTGGTTCGGTTCGGGTAATTGGATACTCGATGACTTTGAAATTCATAAAAAAAAAAAACCAAATTTTTATCTTAAAAATTCAACAAGTACAATAAACACGTAACATCAATAGAAATAATCCAAACATGTTAAACATCAAATATATTAAAAACTAAACTCATTAAAATCCAAACATATTAGTAATGAATAATCATTGTCTAATAGAAAAACCATATATATTTTTTATTTTTTTTATTTAATTAATATATAATTGGGTTCGCAGGTTGGTTCGGATTTCACACCCCAAAATGGATACACGAACCAATCACTAATAAAAGCCACCGGTTTAGTTCAGGTTAGACCCAATTACCCGTTAATTTCAGAATCAATTTAATTGGTTCGGTTCGGGTTCGTAATCGAGTATCCGCTATCCGTGCTCACCTCTAATGAAAACTTTCAATCAGTCATGATCTACGAACCAAATAAAATAATATCTACAAAAAATTCTGACGTTCAAATCATTAATTGTGTAAGAGATATAAAAATTAGAAAAATAATAACATATTACTAATAAATCATATAATTTTAAATAATAAATACATCCACATCTTATCTTATCTTATATATATAAGGAAAAGTATAGGTAAACAATGAAAATATTAAACAATATAAACAATAGATATATCGAATGTTCATTTTACTAGTGTACGGATGGTTATTTTAATATTAAAATTTAGAGAGTTAAATTAGAGGTGTAGTGTGTTTTGATTTGATTGGTGGTTGTTCATATTGTTCAATAAAGTCATTGTCCCCCTAGCATTCCCCTATATATAAAAGCCATGTGATGTGGTTAATTAGTAAACCTTGTCAACGGAATTTGGAGAGTTTAATGCGTTTGAAATCATCCCACGAGAGTGGGAAGGCGATAATATGTGGAAGTTTTTAAAAGTCTTGCTGGAAAGTGTTGTTAAATTGCAAGAACAAAGACATGATACAATAAATTCAAACTTGTTATAACCTAATTCAGTGTCTAGAGAATGCAAACTTGCAAAGTCAAGATGGTGGGCACCCTTCTTCAATCATTGCACATTCTCTACACACATCACATTCACAACAATCCTCTTTATTCCCACTATTTATTCACATTTATTTACGTTCAAGCTATATGCTTCGATCTTCTGATATTTTCAAAGACTCGTCTAGTTTCGTATCTTACTTTGCTATTAATGTTTAAGCTAATTTATACTTTAGACTTAATTATGACTGGTCAAAATTGGATTTAACGTAATTTAGAGTTTAGACATTATAGTTTCTTTTCTTTTTTGGTGCAAACATTAGTTTGTACTTTGTACTGTATAGTTTAATCACTTCCATTCATGTCACTTTTGAACTTAAATTACATACGATAAATTCTTAGGCATAAATTAATCTCTGTTACGGAAAACAATTATATTTGAATATGTAGGGCACTTAAACGTGAATGGGCTCTCCCTGTCAAAATTAGATTCCAACTGTAGCTCACTATGTTGTGGTGAACTAAAACCTCTTCTTGCTAAGTCAACCTCTGTTACTTACAATCAATATGTTTGAATGTGTTATTTTAAAAATGCTATAGTTTGTTATCCATAATGTTAAATTTTACATACATTAGTAAACAATGAAATTAACTCGGCCCTAATCTAATTAAGTAGTCTCCTTTTGCTCTCTTTTATGGTCAATATCTTATTAGTGAAAATATCACTGATAAAGCTTGGCTGAGTTACTGGGCCTTTTGGTGTAGACAGTATATAGACTAAAAGTAGAATATTAGCCTAATGACTATTGGGCCCAATATTCTGCATTTGCTCCATTACTACAGAATGCTACTGCACACCACTCCAGATACGAACAACTCAATCGAAAGAAAAGGATTGAGGGTTGGTTTGTTACCGGCCCACACACTCTTCAGTTGTTGTAAGTTTTAACTTGTGAATGACATTGATTATGATATATGAAAATGATATAAGGCTTTGATATCTCTCTCAATTTTGTGGCTGGTTTTTATTTATTGTTTCTTTTTCTTGTTTAGGTTGGAAAGTTTGCTACAACTTTCTTTTGGTTCAATCATCATTGCTTTGTTTAAGAGAAAATGAGAGACCGAGAGGATGAGCGGGGAGGATACACCAGGGGAGGTGGGAGCAGGGGAGTCTATCCACGATTGAAGGATCCGCAAGTTTGGACTAAAGAAGAATATCATCGATTGGAAAATGATTCTTTCATTGTATTTATGGATAATCTGCCGGAGGATATATCTAGGAGGGAATTGTATCAGTTGTTTTGTTGGACGGGAAGGATCAATGATATTTACCTATGCAGGAAACAAAAAAATGCAATGGCGTATTTATTCGCATTTGTTCGTTACACGACGAAAGGTGGTGCCCTGAAAGCTATTGCAGAGATGAACCATTTCAGGCTTCGTGGTAAAACTATTTCTGTGGGGGAAGCCAAGTTTCGAAGGAATGTGCAGGCGGAGGCCAAACAGGTGATGGTGGATACCAGACAAAAGCTAGAACGGAGACCAGAGAGGATCATTATGGAGAATGGGGCGGCTAAGAATCCTGGGAAAGGAGAAGTGATGGCAGGAGTTCCTATTCATGTTCATCAGGCCACGGGGAGCACGAAAAGGGTTGAAGTACATGTGGTGGCAGAGAATATGGAATGGTTGGCCAGGAGCTTAGTAGGGTACACACTGAAACCTATGGACCTCTGATCATTGCAGATGGTCATTCATACAAATATGCCTTATGTGGAATATGTCCGGGAGATAGGGGAGCAAAAAATTTTATTCACTTTTGATACGGTGCAGCATGTTGTTGAGGCGTATACGTTCAAACTGGATGCTATGCTACAAGTTTTTCATCGGATCCGGAGGTGGGAGGAATCAGAACGCGGAGGGTCTCGTAGAGTATGGTTGGAGTGCTATGGAATGCCACTTCATGTATGGTCGGCAGAAACATTCAAAGCCATAGGAGGCCTATGGGGAGACGTTCTCCACTGTGATATTCCAACAGGAACAGGGGCTTCGTTTCGGGTTGGAAGGTTTCAAGTTGACACATGCGAGTTTAATGAAATTAGGGAGTGGGTACGGCTTGCTATTGGGGAGAAGGAGATTGCAGTATTTGTTAAAGAAATGGGGTGGGAGGCGAGTGGGACTGGGAATTTGGTGGAGCAGAAGCAGGTCTATAAAGGGGGAGTAGTCGACGAGTCTTGTGACCTTGGCCGGAGAGAGGCGGAGCTGGCGTGGGATCCGGCGGCGGACCTGATCATTGGAACTGAACAGGGGGGACCAGGAGAAGGGTAGATTAGTCAATTCAGAGGTACTATTGAATGATAAGAACGTTGAATTTTTGAATTTCAAAAAGGTTGGGGGAAGCAACAGAGTCGGAGAGTAGTACCCAAATTAAGGGGAAGGAGGTTGTGTAGAGATTTGGTGGGAGTGAGGAAGGGGATTCTGACAGAACGGTTACACAGGGATTCAGTACTGGGGATGAAAGGGTTTTTGGTTCTAAGGGTGCACTTAATGGGCCTTTGTGTATGGGTAAGCCATTCAAGGCTAAGTCTGGACGCTACATAAAGGGATGGAAATTAGGCCATGATAACTTAAGCCTAATTTCAACTCAGAATGATATGGGGCCACGGGAGTATGAGGATCTGAATATAGGGTGGGGGAAATCGGGGTGGGCTGGAACGTAGCGGACCGGGTCGTCATGAGTGGAAGGCTGGAGCGGACAGAGGGTAGGAGGGCTGCGAAGGCGTCTGTTGCTGCGTCTAGGCGAGACGTGCGACACGCGGAGACCAACTGCGTGGGTGCGGAGGGGGACGCCGGACGGGATAGGACGACGAAGCAGGGTCGATCTCCGGCTGGTTCAGAGGAAGACGTGAATGCGGGGCAGGGATATGACCAGAAGTTGAGCCAGGGTGTGGAGGGTAGAAGGGTTGCGCGGGTTTCTCCTGATGCGTCTGGATACAACGTGCGACACGAGGAGGCAACCCTGGCAAGAGCGGAAGGAGACGCCGGACGTACCAGGTTGCCTGAGCAGGAACGGTCGCCGGTGGGCTCTGCTGAAGGCGTGACTGGTTGCCAGGGATCTGACCAGGGAGTGAGCGTGGGTGTGGATGTTGGAGGCGGGATGCGTGACGCTCATGAAGGCATGATGCCGATGCCAACAGCCAGGGAGGGGAACCTTGACGGCGGGAGGGTTGACGAGGGTGCACAGCTGCACATGGACGGATTGGGAGGGCTGGAGATGTCATTGGGGGCTGGCCGAGGAGAAGATGTGGACGAACAGGGATTGATTCAGAATGATGAAACCTTTGAGGAGGGGGCTGGGTCTGAAAAAGGCAGATGAAAATTGACTGAGGGAGAGGATAACTGCATGTCCATGGAAGCTCAGGTCAAGGAAAATGAGGTTACCTGGGCGCTGGCGGTGGAATCTGGCGTTGTGCTGTATGATGAGGAAGTGGATATTATGAGTATATTGCAAGCTCAGAATGAAGAAATAGCGAAAAAACGAAAGTTGGCAAAACAAAAAGAAAAGGCAAGAAGGAGTCGTCCAAAGAACAAACACAAGGTGAGCTCTACTTTGATCAAATGATTGTGAGCTGTTGGAATATTAGGGGATTGAGGGGGGATGATAAGTTGAGTATGGTTAAAATGTTGAAGAAAAAATATAATCTAAACATGTTAGGTTTGCTTGAAACAAAAAGAGAGGATATTTCGAAATATGATGTTGGCAGGATTTGGGGAAATAGTACTGTGGGTTGGGAGTTTGTGGAATCTGTTGGGGCGGCCGGGGGGCTTTTGTTGATGTGGGATGATAATATGTTTCAGAAAAGGAATTGCTATAAAGGGGAGCGGTGGTTGTGCATTGAAGGAGTGTTAACAAAGAATAACTTTCAGTGTGCTTACTGTTTGGTGTATGGGGCGCATGGGAGGGTGGCAAAGCGGGTGGTGTGGGAGGAGTTGAGCTATATAACAGGCTTGTGTCAGGTTCCTTTCTGTTTGTTGGGAGACTTCAATGAGATTTTGCAAGTCAAAGATCGCAAAGGGTTGCAGAGTTTGCCAGTCTCGGCGGAAGAGTTTAAGAGTTGGGTGCAAGACATGCAGTTGATGGATCTCCCACTTACTGATCGAAAGTTTACTTGGTTCAAGGGACAATCTTGTAGCAGAATTGACAGGGTGCTGGTTAATATTGAATGGGTGAAGGAGTTTCCTGACATGAGGATAAAGAGTGGTCCAAGGAGATTGTCAGATCACTGCCCGTTAATCGTGGATGATACAAGAGGAAGAGGGGGGCCTCGACCATTCAGGAGTCTGGATTCCTGGTTTACTCATGAGGGTTATCTAAGGACGGTAAAAAATGAATGGTGGACCTTGGGAGGAGGTCCGTTCCTTGGTAAACTCAAGGCCTTGATGATGCCGTTAAGGCAATGGCACAAGGATAACTTTAGTGATATGGAAAATAAACTGACGAAGTTTGAGGCTGAGATCAGGAAGCTGGATGAGCAGGTTAGTGATGGGATCTATGATGGTACCATGGAGGCTAGAAGAAAGGCGCTGGTGAGATTCTGTGAAAAATGGTACATTAGGAAGGAAATTCATTGGAAGCAGATGTCTCGGTCTAAACATGCGAGGGACATGGATAGAAATACTCGGTACTTTCATACTATTGCATCGGCTAGAAGACAGAATAATAGGATTGATGCTCTGATGATTAATGGACGGCTGGTGAGGAATCAGGCAAGAATAAAGCATGCAATTAGGGGATTTTACAAGGAGTTATATCATCAGGAGTATGCACCAAGGATCGGTGTTCGGGATGGGTTGTTGAAGACAATTGGTAGAGATGAGGCAGAGGCCTTGGAGGTTTTACCGTCTGCTGAGGAAATTAGGGAGGCAGTTTGGGATTGTGAATCGTCTAAGGCCCCAGGTAGTGATGGATATAATATGAATTTCATCAAGAAATGCTGGGAAGAGATTGGTCCGGAGTTCACGGCGGCGGTAATGGATTTCTTTCAAAGGGCAACATTGCCATCAGAGGTGAATATAACATGGGTGACACTGGCCCCAAAATTCTTGGGTGCTAAAGAGATTAAGGATTTCCGGCCAATTAGCCTGGTGGGATGTGTGTATAAGGTGATTTCGAAGGTGCTAGTGAGAAGAATGAGGTCAGTTATGCCGGGCTTGGTGGGTGAGACTCAGATTGCATTTGTGAAAGGTAGAAAAATTCATGATGGTGCTCTCATTGCCTGTGAGACAGTGCATTGGCTAAAGGCACGGAGAAGGAAAGCGGCGATCATTAAGTTGGATTTCCATAAAGCGTATGATAGAATCAGATGGAGCTTCGTGGATATAGTGCTACAGAAAATGGGTTTTGGACAGCGTTGGAGGAATTGGGTGAAGGAGTGTGTCAGCACGGCTACTATGTCTGTTCTGGTGAATGGGTCACCATCCAAGCTGTTCAATATGGAAAGAGGCCTCAGACAAGGGGATCCTCTTTCTCCATTTTTGTTTGTGTTGGTGGTTGATGTGTTGAATAGGATGGTGGGAGAAGCTGTCAGAAACGGACGCATTGAACCGCTACTGGTCGGAGGGGATCATATAGAATTGTCGCACCTACAATTTGCAGATGATACAATATTATTCTGCCCCCCGGTGACAGAGACAATAGTCAATTATAGGAGGTTGTTGCGGTGTTTTGAGTTGATGTCGGAGCTGAGCATCAATTTTGAGAAGTCAAGTTTGATATCGGTGAATTGTGAGCAGGGATGGATAGATATTGCTTATGGTTTGCTAGGGGTGCAAGCAAGCGGTTCTACCTGTTAGGTATCTCGGGATTTCCTTGGGTGCGAATCCTCGGATGGTGAAGACTTGGAAACCGATAATTGATAAGGTGGAAGAAAAACTCAACCTTTGGAAAGCTAAGGTTCTCACCAAAGCGGGCAAGCTTGTTCTTATTAAATCAGTGTTGAATAGCCTTCCTATCTATTACCTCAGCCTATACAAGATGCCAAAGGCGGTTGCGGATAAGCTGATCGCATTGCAAAGGCGATTTATGTGGTGTAAGGGGGACGGTAATGATGGCATTCCATTAGTTAAGTGGGAGGTGGTTCAGGCACCAAAAGTGGCTGGGGGTTTGGGGGTTGGGGATGCGGTGCTTCGGAACACAGCGTTCTTATTTAAATGGTGGTGGCGATTTTCTAAAGAGGAGTGCCTCTTATGGAAAAAGATTGTATGCTCGTGCAACAACCTGAAGCCTGATGTAATGTTAGTAAATCAGAAACTACCGGTTAAAGGAGGGCCCTGGAAGGACATATGTCATTTAAATATAACAGAGCAGAGGATAAGAGACAAAATGCTTACTGGCCTGGCGATGGAGGTAGGGAATGAGAGGAGTACCCTGTTTTGGGAAGATAACTGGTTGCAAGGCGGCCCCTTGAAGGTGGCGTTTCCAAGACTATTCTCTATTTCGGATCAGCAAGGATCCATGATAGGGGATTGTGGTGTTTGGGATGGGCTTGAGTGGATATGGAACTTCTTGTGGCGGAGAGAGCTGTTCCAATGGGAGCTGGACCTGGTCCACCAACTTCACGAGAGGTTAAGGCCTGTGAAATTGTCAGATGGTAAAGATGATAATTTGGTGTGGAAGTTTGATAGAAAAGGGGTTTTTTCTACCAAGTCTGTTGTGCAGGTTCTACAATTGGAGTCTCTGTCGGACGAGATAACAAGCTACAGTTTCACTAGTGCAGTTTGGAAAGGAGTGGTACCGCCGAGAATTGAGATTTTTGAGTGGTTTGTGCTTATTGGTAGAGTGAATACTAAGGAGAGGTTGAGTAGACTAGGCGTTATTAGGCCTAGTGATAATCTTTGTGTACTATGTAAGAAGGAGATAGAGTCGGTAGAGCATTTATTTCTCCTCTGTGAGCTAACATGGCAGGTGTGGTGCAGTTGGTTGAGGTCGTTTGGGGAGTTGTGGTCTATTCCTGGTACCATAAGAGAATTATTTGAGCGGTGGACCGGTAGATATAAGCGGAAACAAGATCAGAAGAAATGGTTACCAGGGTTCTTTGCAGTGATCTGGAACATTTGGGTGGAACACAATGCTAGGATTTCGTCATCAGAAAGACGGTTCAGAGCTACAATGAATGGGCCGAGAGTGATTCGTTTGGTGGTTGATGGTGTTGCCAGAAGAAACAGGAGTTTTATGGCTTTTATGAATTGTTTGTGGTTTCTTTAGTTGCTCCACATTAGTGTGTTGAGCTTATTTTGTTTCAAAAAAAAAAGTTTTAACTTGTGAACATCTCCTTTATCTCCTTTATATATAAAAGGAGAGTAGTAGATGATTCTTTACTCGACAAGTGTCTACCCTGTTTGAACGACACATAGCACACTAAAGAGTAAGGGTATCAAATCAAAGTATCAAAGTAAATATAATAGAAGAGTAGTAGTAGGTTCTTTATTTGACAAGTGTCCTGTTCAACTATATGATAAGTGGCATCCAAAAGGTAAAGGTCAAATAAAAACTTCAAAACATATATAACGAGAAGAACTTGACTTTGGGCGGGTTCTTTCTCTTTTAGGATCTGAATTTAAACATGAAATTTGAATAAGCATTTCAAATCAGAGCTTACTGAAAAGGTTTTATAATTCAATTATACTATTGACTTTCTCTATCTCTCTTCTCTTCTTTCTTTCTTGGGCTCACTCTCTCTTTATCAATATGATTAGTTCAAAATACATAGATATCACCGGCGAAGAAGAAGAAGGAACTTGCCGGTGATAAAAGCAATAATTCACAGAGAAAATAGAGAATGACGGTGGTCAGTGCTGTAGTTACAAGAGCATCTGGCGAAGAACAAAGAAGACACGGCATGGGCTCCGAATCAGTTTCTGACGAGTAGCAGAGATGAAGAACTATCAGTTAAAGGTGACTGGTGGCTATTGATATAGCTTCAAGGAGAAAGAACAGTGGCAGAGTTTAGGGTATTGCTGCCGTCAATAAAGAAGGAGCAGTTGGCAACAAGTTCACGACACAGATCAAGAGAATGGAGAGCTCTGAGATCCATATACCATCCATATTTTTTGCAGAGGTCATTTTTCTTTTCTGATAGTAGAAATTTTTTTTGTTTCTTTTTAATAAAATTACAGAAAATGTCATTAGGGTTCTAGATGCAAGCAAAGGAACCGCCGGACGGAAGGTGTGATGGTTTCAGCAACCGTTCTGGCACCGGAACACCAGAAACCGAGGCTCGATTCGTTCGCGGTACTCCACAGGGGTGATCGTCCTGTATGAGGCGACTAGACTCCCCCCCGCACCAACAACACCTTTGAAGCTCGCTAAGGTTTAATTTCTTTAAACAACCACCATATTTTTGCATCCATATTAAATTCTCACATTAGTGTTCAAGTTGATTGCCCTCCCAGATATGTTTCATGTATAGGTAGCATGTCTTACAACATGGGATTTGTTGATTTTGTAGTTTGTTTTGATTAATTTGTCTACATAAAGTAAATTCCAGCTTCTATTGTTTTATTCGGTAGCATCTTCACATGCATTCATTTTTGTTCTTTTTTTTCAAGGTATTATAAAATTGTAGGTTCTTTCGATAACTATGATACTATACTGTCAAAGCTGTAGCATATGCTTAATTAATTTTAGGCACCTACTCAAATAAAGATGTTAAAAACATCTTCTTATAAAGAGTCTTGTGTTAAAAGTGTGCTTTATTTGTTTGGCCACACTTTAGAGAAAGATAATACTTTTGTAACATATCAAAATCAAACCCTTCAATTCATCATCTAATGGTAGAAAAGATACATCTTCACATAAAGACAATTGTAACATCTTCATAGGGCTTGTTTGGGTGAGCTTTTGAGAAAAGATCTTTTTTCGATTTATCTTTTTTTAAAAGATCTTATAGAGAAGTAAAAGTAATTTTATGTTTGGATATCTCATGTAAAAAGGTCTTTTTATCTATCAATTATGTTTGGGTATAACAATATAAAAGTACTTTTTTGTTCATTTATTACACGAAAAACATCTTTTTTTTTAAGGAAAAAAGATCTTTTAAAAAAAGATGTAAATTACAGCTTCTCAAAAAAGATCTTTTTTGATTTTACTAGTGCTTTTACTTTTACTACTAGAAATTTGCCAAACACGTTAAAAAATAAAAAAAGATCTTTTTTCATTGAAAAAAGATATTTTTTTAACAAAATAATGGCGCCCAAACATGCACATAGTAGTATCCACCTTAATTTTATATAGCATATACAAATTTCAACATTCAAACAACCTAGGTTGCAGGTTTAATACAGAAGAAGGCATGGTGTGTTACTATATTTTTGCTCATGTTCATTAGAAATCATTCAAACTCATTATGTGATGCCATAATTGTTGAATAGATATTTTCTTGATCTGCATTTGAAAATGCATCTATTTACATATGCCCATTGAATTATTAGATTGCATAAATAATAGAGAACTTTCTCTTTCATTACTTAATGTCAAGTTTTAGTTTCTTATCAGTGCAGTATTAATAAATCTTTTTGTTGATCAGGGTGGTGGTTATCCTTTATTTATGTTTTCAATGTTGGGCACTTCACCGTTAGCAATCCAAAGAAGTAATTGGACGGGATTTGATTCAAATTCAAATTTAAAAAGGATTTTGTTTCGGGATTTTCCAGAAGAGAATACGAGAGAGAGAGTTGCCAGTTCTGATAGGGGGAGTAGTTGGCACCAGACTTTCTCTTTCGATGCCGCAGAGAAGAGAAAAAGAAAAGGTCGGTGAAGAAATAAAGCACGACGGAAGAAGGAGAAGAGGGTGGCGATGACAATGACAGTCACAGAGAAGGATGCTATATCGACAGAGAAAAGAAGATGAATGAGGTGACGGCGGTGATGGAGGATATCGCGCTGTTGGATCCATAGAACTGCCTCTACTGCAAAACGCCATCGCAGCCGTTCGTTCGCCGGTGGATGCTGCGAATGAAAGATGGTTAGTTCTCCCTTTATTTTGTTGTTTGACTTCGTTATAACTCAAGATAAGTTCCACTGCTCCATGGTAGGAAGTCAATTAAAGCTCTTCTTCATCCTTTTTAATTTTCTCCGCTGAAAAGTAAGTTGAAGAGTGCTTCTTTTTTAATTTTACTTAGAACTCTATTATTTACAAAGTTGTGTATTTGAAAACTCATTAAATAAATTTTCTCTGCTAAATGTAACAAGTCATGATAAAATAGATATTTGTAAATAAATTTTAATTAATATATAAATTTTCAAAAAACAGATCTAACAGAAACTTATCATAATGCAAACTGTTTGGTTATAGCTGCCTCTGAAGTAGAAAGTCGTTCGAGAGAGGGAGCTTCCAACCAGGCATATGCTACTCTGTTGTATGGTGAGGAATTCTTTATAATTCAGTCTTCTTTGTTCTTTTTAATTTTTTGGTATAAATTTTTATTATAATCTATATTTTATCTTTCTAATTTTTAATGAGTACATTATGTGTCTGGGTCAGATATTGTAGATTCAAGAACCAGTTTGGAGTTTTTATGTGAAAGTCTCCTTATGTGACTACAGTTTTTCTGTTTTCCAATAATCCAGGTCCTTATGTTGCTGTTTATCTGGATGTTGATAGAAATCTATGGGTTGTGGATGTTGATAGAAATCTAGGAGATGAAAAGTTGATTACTGATGGATTTTAAGAACCCATAGACAAGTTAGAATCACTGACATTAGATTTAGGTAATGTTTACATTCTATAATGATTGAAACTAGATATTCTTAAAATGTGTTGAACCTGTTCAATTTAACTAGATATTTTTAAACTTTTCTGTAAATTTGTTTTCAAATTCATTTTGTGCTTCTCATAAATAGAATAGGAAGAGTGAAGCCCGATATACTACCGGATGGAGTGAGGGCAGGAATTTCAAGTAAAAAAATCTTATTGGTGGAGAGAACATTGGAGAAAAGACATTATTTGGCATTGAACTTTTGTTTGTTGAAGATATTGCTTTTGTGATAAGTTCATTACTTTCTTAAATCAACAATGTGGAGCTTCTTTTTCAATTCTTTGAACATTGATACATTAGAAGTTTCATTTTTTTCATTGTCCAATTCCATAGGTTTCATTTTTATAGTTGCATTACATTTACTCTGCAAACTGAGAATCAGAGAGTGGTACTCCCGTACTCTCAAGAGACACTTACCTTAAAGTATTTCTTTTTTAATTTCCTCTGCACTGCACCATTTCAGTTTATGAATGTAAATATGTAATAGCAACATCTTAATTTAAAAGAATTAAAAAAAAACTCCAACTAAGTAGTTCTTTTTTTTCTTGATACATGTATACATATGCAATGAATTAATTACATATTGGAGTTTGCAAAGAATCAGTTATTAATAGATTTTTGCAAAGTTATCATAAAGCATTCCAATAAGCAATAATATTGGTGTTTTTTAAGGTCCTTTATTGATGTGCTTTAACAAGCATTCCATGCTTTGTTCTATCTGTGTGTAATCCAAAAATTATTATAGAAAAGTTTGACTAACATGTTTCTATTGTTCAATCTGAAATTTTGATTTAATAGCTTTTTTTTTTTAGATTTATACGTGGTAGGGTTATAGGAACTTTATGATGATTTGGAGAAGGCTTTATCTTTGTTTAACCAAATGATTTAGTGTGTTTGTTGTTGCTTACCACTTTTGTTGTTGGGTGCAGTCATCTTCAAAGATGTATTTGACAAGTGTATAGGCTAATTAATCAACAAGTAAGCTAAATTCTATGTCCAATTCAGTTCTTGCTATCTGATTGTTGATTTGATATCTATCAATTTAGAATTTTTTATATAAAATTAATTATATATATGATAAAATTTACGGTATTTTTTTAAAGAAAAACCAATTGGGTATTCATTATGAGAATGCAAATTAAAATTTCAAAGACCTATAATTTGCTTATCCATTTTTATAATAATTTGGTAAAAGTTATTCTATAAAATAGATAGAAAAGTACGCCAAGCAGATTGTTATGATTTTTATTGAACATAATTCCTTTTCAAAAATCAATTGAGTATTCCAAAATTTATTTAGTGTTTTTATGCTTAAAACATTCTTTAAAATATTTATAAAAATTTTACATTTTTAGCAAACAAGAAGAGAACAAGTAGAAGTTTTTAAAAATAATTGAATACATTAAAATCATATTCATCAAAGAAAGGGATATTGGTTTTGGTGCTTTAAACTTGAGAATATGCATAAACTAATAAGTTTTTAACATTAACATTACTTTTTGTTATTGCTGCAATATATGTCTAGACCTCTGGAGTTCTAGGCAGTTTACAATTGGCAAAGGTGGTTGAAATGGATTAGCATGGTATGTTGTTGAAACTAAAAAAGTTAACATTGTTAAGTATGAGCTGGACAAGGTAAGTTGACTTTTAAAGGTGTGGTTCACATATTTCATTTCAGAAAAAGTATCAATTCCATTGGCTTTTATATTTTTTAAAATTCATTTTTAATGTCATATAGGTATTCTGTTTAGATAGAGGGAGACTATGAAAAATATCATCAACAAGCATTGTAAGTTTCAATTGAAGTTATTCAATTATAATATGATACAATTATACCTGTTTCTTTTGTTCATTTCATCATTTGTGTTGCATATGGAGCTCCCTAAATGTTACATTGTTGCAAACTTTTATGCATTTTTTGTGGTGAATCATGAGACATTTATGTGGAACACATGTTTTTCTTTAAACAAAAATATATTATACTGAATATTTGCCACCATATTCTTCTTTGTCATTGGGTTAGTGCCAGTTGTTGCTTTTTAAATTTGGGATCAGAATTTATATCCTCTGTTTGATACTAATTATATCTAGATGAAAGATCAATCTGTAGTTTACTACTTTACTTTATTCGAGAAAATAAAAAGTCAGAAGAAAATTATATAATCGAAGTTTGGTCTTTGATTTTACTTTCCTTGGAAGATCATTTTGTAGTTTACTTTACTATTTTAATTAATTCGCATAATTTTTATTTGAATATTTTTAAGAAATTATTTGTTTATCTACTTCTCTTTTTCTATTTCTTTTTTCTGATTTTTGCAGGAATTTTTATCTCTTAGTGACATAATGGTGGTCATCTGATACAAATGAATGTGCCTTCAAGAATTAGCAGGTAAGAGGGAGAGAAAATTTTTCAAACATTTCAAAAGATGAATTTGTGAATTATGAAGTACTTCATTGGTTCATATTAGTGCTTTTTTGTTTTAGTGGGATATCCTTTGGCCTTTTCAACTATAGATCACTGAAAAATAAATAGTTGGCAACTATAGGGAAATGGGAGTAAATAACTTTTGATTGAAAGTAGTTTGTATCTTTTTTATAGTGGAAATTGAAAAAGAAATTGAAGTTGAGAAAGAGAATGATCTTAATTTAATCCAAACAGCAAAGTTGATCTGATAATAAATTTTGGTAGGGAGTGTTCTAACACCAATGACATCTCTTGAGGCTTGGCAAGGGTTGGTTATTGTTGTTGGAACTGCAGTTGAATTGCTTGAAATTGCTGGAAAGTAAGAACATCCCTCATCTGCAAAAGCCACCCCACCAATTTTTACATTGTGAAAAGATTTATTTGTTTAGGTCATGGTCAAAGAGGAATAGAGGGAATTTCATCTCTTATATACAACACAAGTGTGTTCGGTCTTTGTATTATTATGTTTAATTAGATTATACTAAGAAGTTTAGCCTTCATAACTAAAATATGATACCCTGTTTGACTATGTTCAGTTTTCTTTATTTATTTGGTTCGTATCAGGTTGGGCTTGAGATATGCCTTCTAAAAACTCATGTAGATATATTACCTAAATTTACTCATGATTTTGGTTTTCAACTTCACACGGTATAATACTACTACATAAGCTAAGAATTTCCTTCTATGTTATTCTGATTAATGATATTGTTCCAATGTAGATTAATTAAGTTGTATGCTCAGTTCTAACTTGAACATGTGTGTAATTCTGAAATTAAATTTGAAAAAGGATAACAAAAAAAAATACGTTGCTCAATCTGAAATTGTGATCTAATAGCTTTCTCTTTTTCATATTTATAAATGTATGAGTTTTCTTTTGTGAAGCTACTTTTATCACTATAATGCAAAATTTTTAAGTGAACATAATACCTTTTCTTTCGGGCAGTAGCCTGTTTACAAACTCTAATTGCTTTGCATTCCAAGAGGTCAGAATTGACGAGTTTAGAACAAACAATATAATTAGCGTTGAATTTCAGGCAGAGAAGAAAGACTATCTGCCTGTGAGGATCTTGGAGCTGATGTTGTTGTCAATTATAAGACAGAAGACTCTGTTGCACGATTAAAAGAAGAAACAAGAGCGAAAGGTATATTATTCTCTAAATTTTGTAATTAATTTGTGCAATAATTGAAGCATCTATCTCAGTTGCCACTGCCTGTATTGCTGCAGGTGTTGATGTCATTATGGATCAAATTGTGGGATTGTACCTTCAGCGAAACCTAAACAATAGAAGTATTGATAAAAGGCTTTTCCTCATAGGTGGTGCTATAGTAAAAGTAAATCTAAACAGTATGATCACAATTTCTCTCACAACTTAGAGTTGGCAAATATTTTCATTGATTTATTAACATATTAGGAAAGATACACAATCCCCCTCATTAGGGTGTGGTTGTGCTTTGGCTTTCTTTTCTTTAAAAAGGTTTGGTTGTTGCTTTTACTTTCTTTAACAATATATGAGTGCAACAATGTTATGACTATACGTGATTACTTTATGATAATTTATTTGCTCATAAAAAGTTTGTATATCATTTGCTCATAAAAATGGTTATTTGCTAATAAGAAGTTTGTATATCAGTAACAAAGTGTAATAATATTTATTTAAATAAACAAATATAATAACTTTTATATTTAAGTGAAATATGCTACTATAGATTAGAAAAATTATAAGATTATTAAGCTTCTGAAAAACATATAATACAATAATCTTATAAAATGTACAATAAACTTTTTATATACAATTTTTTTTCAAATTAAAAATAAAAACTATTAATATCAATGGATAAGTACTAATAAACTTTTATAATGAATCAAAATTTAGCGGCAACTTTTTACGTAGGCTACTGCATTTCAAAATTCAAAAACTCATCTCTTTCCATTGTTCTCTTTGCCTGCCGGTATGGAAGCTCAGCACCGTCACCGGAGTAAACGCAAAAACTTTGCACGCAATGCAAACAGAGGAACCGCCGTTAGAGACTTTTCATCTGTTTCCGAAAACCGAGGCTTGATCCCTTCGCAGTTACTTAGCAAAGATAGCTGTCGTGGCTTATGGCCGTCACCGGGGAAGCAATCAGCGATTGGACTCATCACCGTCGAGCAGCAGAGATGAAGAATAACAATCCAGAAGTGATGATGGCTGTTGATGCAGCAGCGAGGAGAAAGAACAGCGGCAGGGGCGAGTGGTGTTCCTGCCAACAGTGAAGAAGTTGTAGCTAGAAGCAAGTTGGTGACACGGTGAAGAGAACGAGAGCTCTGAGATCCTGCCCTCGACGATATTGTAGAGGTCATTTTTTTAAGTAGAAATTTATTTATATTTTCTTAATGATTAAATATAAACAAATGCTGAATGGTTTTAATTTTCTTTGATTTGGTGATTCAATGTTGCTGCATCTAGATTCGGATACCATGAATTAGACTTTGTAGTACTCTTTTGTTTATCTGACAGAATGAATTCATGGAGGGTTTTGTTTTCTTCTACTAAATGGAGCTGGAATTTTGAGTAATTAATCATTAAATTCTGCTGCATGTGCAGCCTGCAACTGAACACGGGAGTGGATCCTCTCCAGTGGAAAAAAAACTGGATGGTATCCAGTGGAAGATCTCACCCTTCATTGCATTCTCTCTCTCATTTATTTCTGGTCCCACTTGAAGAATTGAAGGTGGGAGATTACACTGTATTCTCTCCAGTGACAAAAAAAATGGAGAGGATCCATTTCCCTTTTCATATCCTCCTATGAGGCTATGAGCCATATTTTGTTAAAAATATTTCGGCAGCCATGTTTGTATTTTTTAAGATACTTACATAAACAGGGTACTTATTATTGTTATAAAATTTCAACAGGTGTGCATATAAAAGGGTTTCATTCAAATGAATAGTGGCCAAACTATTGGAGTGCTTCTGAAATTTGTGAAGCATATCAGTGCATACAGTAACGATTTGTACCTTGTCTCATATAAAATGAGTGTGCGTGTAATCCTCTTCTTCTTAAGGTAAGTCATTCTAATTTAAGTGGACTTTGAAGGGGTTCCTTTGTTGGATGGCAAACATTAATATTTAACTAAGTTTATATGTATTGTAATATTGTCTAACTAATTTTGTTCTTCCTTCTCTGGCCATTGTGGATGCATTCTTCAATAGATGTTTCATAAATTGATGCTGATGGCAAACAGGCAAAGTAACTAAACATTATTATTAAGTTTATTGGAACCTGTATATATTATGTAGTTCTGCGATAAACTAAGCATTTAAGCATTTAAGTTCTGCGATATCTCCACAGGAAAGTTAGCTTCACTCTTCCAAACCTGCTACTTCTTTTCCAAAATATAATATTCTACCATCATTTTAAAAACATTAGTTTAAACCTGATCCAACCGTGTAATTACAGGGTTTATCAGTACTTGAGTGATATATAATGAGATCTGCATCCTTTAACAAAAATATTTCAAACATATGTGATGATTGGTCAGGGAATAGAAGTGGCAAACCAACCATATCTCCACTTATGAAAAGTTAAGAAAAATTTATTACTTTCAAGTAAAAACATGTGTCCATGATGAGAAATTGCGAGAATTAAAGTATAAACAGTCTTTGGTAATCTCTGGACAAACAATCCAAGGTAATTTCGACTTCACACAACTAAAAAACATGAAGGAACTCCTGCCCGAGCAAAGGTTCCTGCCAAAAGTACATAATAAGCATTAGAAAGCAATCGGCAGAACCAGAACCAGTACCCAAGCAAGTGGGAACAGACAGAAAAGAAGTGGAAAGCAAAATAAGCAACTGATATCAAAACGTACAATCTAATTTGAAACAGTTGAGTCATGTTCTAGGTAACAGGATTTCCGTTCCAATTAATCATTCAACATTATGTGTGCATAAAGTCATGAATTCACATTTTGTTCCAACAAGCAATTATCTTAGTATGTTTTTTCCCCAATTGTTCGAACAAAGGCAGTCATCAATATTAAAGTATGTGCTAGAACCTACCGAATCAACCATAATTTACATCTACTCCAGTGGAAAGCCATAAGTACAGGGTCAAAGTAACAACTCCTACTATCTTCAACAATAAGTTGAAATTGAGTATATACCCAAAATCGCCCCTGAAATTTGCATCGTGCCACAAATTAACACCTAAAATTTCAATTAACTGAATCCAATCTCCCAAATTCCAATTTGTGTCTCGTGTTAATCCCTTAGTTTATCTCCGTTAACAGCAAGTTAAATTGGCATGTTAAGTTGCAACAGTGAACAAATGGAAACAATGTCATTTTGTGGTTGTGCAAATTACATCGCTCCCTACGAAGAGATCATTCACATAAAAACCCCTTGACTATTACTCTCCCTCTCCTCCTTGACGCCATTCTAAGCAACCTCTATTGTTGCCACTGTCGCTTAAGCGACAACTCAGCTGGGTTTAGGGTTTATGGAGATGAACCTGGGGCTAATGCAAGTCACAAATCAAAATGTGGAAGTTCAGAATGGGTTAATTGAAATTTCAGGGATCAATTCGAGGCTCGATGTAAATTAGTCAACCACTAATACAATGCCGTGGTGGATTTTGAGATGGTTTCCACTTATATTGTTCATTGTTGCTTTCTCTTCTTTTCGTCTCTTTTAAAGTTTTTGTTATACATAATTATCCTCTCATAAGAACAGATTTTGTAGTGGAACATGTTCAGCTCTGTAT
>NC_029793.2:142237018-142254448 GCF_000816755.2 Arachis ipaensis | reverse complement strand
GGAAATGATAATTAGTATTTGTCACTATCAATAAAGGAGATAAACTTGCAGTTACTAGTTGATTTTATTGAAACCAACTCTTTATCTTCGCATGATAATTGTATTATCTTTTTCCCCCTCTCTTTTAGTTGCCTTTACTCTCTCTGCTATGGCTTATAGCATTGTTTTGTTATTTCAGTATTGAAATTTATAAGCACCCTAAAGAAGAGAGGATTGCGCAAACTTGGGGAACCACTGCCCCTGGCTTACCTTATGTTGAACAAACTATTACCAATGCTGGAAATTGGCTGATTGGTGGTGACCTAGAGGTTATAGAACCTATCAAGTATAATGACGGGCTTGATCCTGTCCCCTTCTGAACTGCGCAACGAGTTTGCAAAGCGCAATGCAGACGCCGTGTTTGCATTCCAACTCCGGAATCCTGTCCACAATGGACATGCTCTGCTGATGACCGATACCCGAAAACGGCTTCTTGATATGGGATACAAGAATCCTATTCTCTTGCTTCATCCATTGGGAGGTTACACCAAAGCAGATGATGTTCCACTTGAATGGAGAATGAAACAACATGAGAAGGTAAGTTATTAATATGAATAATTTTACTATGCAGATGTATGTTAAGATGACGTTTCCTGTGTGACGATATGTTGATTCTAAATATGCCTGTCTGCTCCTCTGAACAGCAAAAATTCACTTGTGTTGCTTTTGGTCTTTTTCATATAGGTGCTTGAGGATGGTGTTCTTGATCCAGAGACAACAGTGGTATCCATATTTCCATCCCCAATGCACTATGCCGGACCGACTGAGGTACAATGGCATGCAAAGGCTAGGATCAATGCAGGAGCTAACTTCTACATTGTTGGTCGTGACCCTGCAGGCATGAGCCACCCAGTTGAGAAAAGAGACCTGTATGATGCTGACCATAGGAAGAAAGTACTGAGCATGGCACCCGGACTAGAGCGTCTAAACATTCCTCCTTTCAGGGTAATTGAAGAACGAAGTTGTACATTTTTGTGTACTTATGCTTCCTTGATACAAGTAGTGATCGTTCCCATTGTTTGCAGGTTGCTGCATATGACAAGACTCAGGGCCGAATGGCATTCTTTGACCCTTCAAGGCCTCAAGACTTCCTCTTCATATCAGGCACCAAGGTATAATTACTAGAACATGACCTATATGTCTAGGATAGTGGCCATGTTTTGCTTATATTTGTAGTACCTTAAACCATACATCCTAAACAAGGTTTAGTCGTTGAAATCAAGCCCAACCAACCATCATTTGCAACTAAAAACACGCATACGCTTCAGTTTTATACAATAATAAAACTAAAATGAGGTCTAGTCAACTTAAAACACATTCCACACACAACGCAGGGGGTTTAATATATATATAACTTAACTGGTTTTGTAGTAGGAGGATCAATCTTCACATCCCCATTCTCCATTCATAGAGCCAGAAAGAACTAAAGAAGATAAGATTAACACTACGAGCTACAAGCATGAAACTTTTCTGTCTGTGCAGCTAATGTGAACAAAAATTATGGTCCTATGGTAACAGCAAACCCAATTTAATCCACAAAGAGACACCTACGAAACTAACATTCTCTAATCCTAATCAAGTAAAAGCGTGAACAATCCCATAACCCTAATAAATCCGAACGCGAGAATATTGATAACGAGAGCAATTAATCAATCAGGAATGAGGAATGAATCCGAAAACCCTAGATCAGGGAGAAGCAGAAACCTGGAATGAATCAGGCATTGGCGGTTTTAGGGATGACGGGAAAGGCGGCGCCCTTGGATTGGGAGTGGTTAAGGGAGGCTCGTTCCTTGATCTTCTGCATCTGAAGCATGCGCTCCATGAGGAGCTCGTACTGGCACTTCTCGAAGGAGTGACGCTCGTTCTCGCACTTCCATGGAAGGTAGAGCTCGGCCTGGCGGCACTTGTTGAGAGGGATGAGGAGGTGTGCGCACTGGTCCCTGTATGCAAGGGGAACCTTCGCTTCCACCATCTCCTCCTGCGTCGCTATCATCTTCTTCGATGAACCGGGAACCTCCATCTCTCACTCTCTCTGCTTCTCTTTGTAACACACTCTGCTCGCTATCTGCCCTCTCAATATTGAACATGCATCTTAATTCTTACCCAATTATTTTTATTCACCAATTAAATATATGTTCACATTATATGTTCTATATGTTCAAAATCTTATAAATAGTATACAAGTATAAATTATAACTGATTAAATATAAACTCAAAAACAATAATATTTGTTAAAAAGATATTTCATATTTAGATAAGGAGTTTTGATAATAAAAGAAAACTTTGTATTGAAAATTCTCGCTTATTAAAATGATGATTTCACTCTCCTTTCTAATAATGTCACTCTAAATATTTTTTTTTTTACATTGTATATTACATGAATTTGTAAAAGCAAATTACATTATCAAAATTAGAGTGACAATATCCATCATCATGTCTTATTTTAAACCATTACAATAATCTTAAATCTACATCTAAATATTTATTCTAGATTGCCCGTCAATAAATTTTCAGTAGCAAATTTAAGAGTAATGATTTAAATTAGATTTTAAAATTTTTAATATTGGACCTTTAATCTTTCAAACTTCAAAATGCATAAAAAATCTCTAATATTTATTTTTGTTAAATTTTTTTAGTTTGATTCATAAAATTATTTTATACTTCACTCTTTAAATCAAATTAGATAAAAATTATATTGTTTGACAAAGATAAACATTAAAAATTGTTTGATATATTTTGAAACCTCGGAACTAAAGTGTTTAATTTTAAAAATCTCATAAACTAATTTACATACTTATTCTAGTTTAAATAAAAAAATTTGCTAATATGTGTATTAAGAGTTAAAAATATCATAAAATTTTTTTACTAAAAATTATAAAATAGATAATTTTTGTATATCTATCATTAACAGAAAATTTGTGTCTTTAACTGATAGCAAATGCATTCATATCTGCATACAAAATATACAAATGTACAACTATGGTCATCATTAACAACAATTTTCTAAGATTCTAAAAACTTCTTGTCGTTGTTCATCACTCGATTCTTTGGGAAAGTCAACTAGAAACTTGACATGGAGGTCACCTCTTTTCCCATCGTTCTTAAGGGTTGGCATGCATTGACCTTCAATAACCTTCACATATCCAGGTATACAACAGTATTCTCAAATGACAAAGTCAACTTCTCCCCTCCTAATATAGGAATTAGTAAAGAGCACCCTGTAAGTGCATCTACTAGAGGAATCTCAATACATATTTTCAAGTCATTATTGCCTTCTCTTCTAAATAAATTGTTTCTTTTCTTCAATTATGAACACTATATCAGCAGGGAGGTATCCAGGTTTCTCATCATCCTTGCCCAAAAATTTTATCTTTGTTCCTTTTCTCCATCCTGGCTTCACTTCAATCTTTAAAATCTCAATCTCTTGGACCATTACCCTGTTGCAAAATTAGTTAATAGTTTAAAATAGTTCAAATTTTAGAGACTAATAGTTTAAATATTTACTCCTGATTCCAGATGCAAAATCAAAACAGACAAGGGGATCAAAATCAATAAACTGGGGAGAAAACTAATCAAAATACATTATTTATATATAAATAAAGCAAGGAGATCAACAATCTTCAAGTAGGCAAAGAGCGATAATGCTGAAGCAAAGCAGAAATCTTCAAATCAAAGCATCAATATTGAAAGTATTTGCACTTATGTAGATATGTTAGCAAATGATAGATATCAAATACCGCAGTTTTTCGTATTTGTATCATGCCTAATTGCCTATAAAGCATACTATTTCAGATCTCAGATTGTGCTATTTCCTAAGTTTGATTTTATTTTTTCATGTTTAAATTCCTAGTGCTTTCAAGCTAAATTGTGTTTGCATCTTTTTACCCTACATGTTGTCCATATTTCAGATGGGGATTCTTCCAAATTAGCAATGGCTACAAACTTATCTGGGAAGGAACGAAGTAAGGAAATCAAAGGGGTAGTTGGGCCAAGCCAGGAAGCTTCTTGGCTGAAATCTACTTATTCGGAGAAGAAATCTGTGTTAGAAAGGCCAACAAACATCCTTACCAGCTTTGATCAAGATGATAGAAGGACTCTGGCACCTGAGCTGCAAATGAGTATTGTCCCAAAAGACTTCTATTTTCATGAATTGGAGAGTGTAGTTAAAATCAAACAAGCAGAGGCTAAAATGTTTCAGTCACGTGCTGATGATGCAAGAAGAGAAGCTGAAGGGTTGAAACGTATTGCCCTTGCAAAGAGTGGGAAAATTGATGAAGAGTACACTCATCGAATTGCGAAGCTGCGACTGGGTGAGACAGAGGAAATGTGTAGGCAGAAACTCAAAGAACTTCAAGCAGAATGGAGGCAGACATTAAAGATCTTTTATCTAATATGGAAGCTACTAAAAGGAGTCTTGCCCTGTGAAGCTGACAACACTCTAGAATAGTTCTTTCAGGTAAATGTAATCTTCCATCTTATAATTTGTAGGTTTCAATTCCATCTTAATGTTATGAGTTACTGTAGTTTCTGATCCATAGATTGATGTATCTATCTGCTATTCTGCTGTTGTAGTTTATTTGGGATTCAAGCTGCTAACCAAGATCTTGTACAGAGATTCCAACAGTTAATTACTCTTATTAAACAATTGGAATTACAAAAGCTATTTAAACTAGATTACTATTAAAACACCCTTGCAAGAATTCCCACTATTTGGCTGCATTTGCTAAGCAGAATTTTTCTACTTGTTCAGTCGAGGTAAAAGAATACAGTTTGCAAATTTTTCATTTTGTTAAACATAAGAATAGGAGAACAGCAGAAAACTGCACATGTAATTAACTTGCAAGACATAAAATACACATTTAAAAAAGGGGGAAATTACTATTGATAGAACCAACTAACCTCTTCAGCTAACACTTCATTGTTTTTTCATTGCATTGATCACCATCCTTATACGGCTCTTTGCCATCATTCTCCATGACTGAACTTAAAATTTTAACATGTTAGGTACTAACTAAATGCTAGGATAATGGAATAGGCAAAATGAACTAAACTTTTTTTTTTTATTAAAATTATTGGTCAATCAAATTCTATGAAACCTAAGAGCTATTAGTGCATAAGAATGTTAAAACAATTTAATTCAAATTTTAGAGACTAATAATTTAAATATGTACTCCTGATTCCAGATGCAAAATCAAAACAGACAAGGGGATCAAAATCAATAAACTGGGGAGAAAACTAATCAAAATACATTATTTATATATAAATAAAGCAAGGAGATCAACAATCTTCAAGTAGGCAAAGAGCAATAATGCTGAAGCAAAGCAGAAATCTTCAAATCAAAGCATCAATATTGAAAGCATTTGCACTTATGTAGTTATGTTAGCAAATGATAGAATAAGGTAACATTTCTTGTGAAATTGACTGTATTTGTTGTTGTTAATTACTTAGTTATCTTATGTAATAGTACTGTGCAGGAGAAGATGGCAGAAACCGGGTTTTTATCACCAGTGGTGAAGTCTCTAACAAGAGTAGCAGCATCAGTGTAAAGCATTAGTAAAGAAGAAAACAATGCTAGCCAGCCTATAAATGCAGTTATTGTGCATTAACATCTAATATTTGAAGTATGACAAGCATAGAATCACTTGTACTATGCTGAAGGTTATATAGTAGATCTTTATGCAGTGGCGATCCAATTATATTAAACAAAACAAGTGGATGACAGCATGATGCTAAACAAGTGAACAAGACATATAATGCTTTCCTTGAAAAGAAGTTGGCAGATTGTACCAATTAACAGATGGATGTGTTCAGAAGGTGTAATTAGATGGAAATAAAAAATCTGCAGACACAGAAGCTAATCGAAGTACATCTCAATTGGAAATTATTAGAATTTCACAGTGATATATTTATTTGGCCTCATAGCAGCAAAATACCTTGCCATCATATTCCTTCCTGAGTAGAACTTCCGGAGCAATGTATGCAGGGGTACCAACTGTAGATTTTGGTTGTGAATGTAGCACTGAGGACTGCGAAAGAAAAACAGCAAAGATTTGTGTTATATATATCACAAATTTTATCAGAGAAAGAAATTTGCTTGATCTTGGAGGAAACTAAAATTTCAATTAACTGAAGATTTTTAACAGATAAAAGCAGCAAGAAAAAAGAAGCCGACCTTAGAATACCTAAAATCACATATCTTTAACCGAGGAGCTGGACTGCCATCTAGTAATGTGTTCTCTAACTTCAAGTCACGATGGCATACTTGCTGCATTAAAGAAGATAAACAGAGAAATTCAGGTTAGACTTCTCGCCTATATATTCTGTGAAACAAATGCACGAAAGTACCAAACTTGCATACCATTGCATGACAATAGCTAACTCCTGAGATAAGTTGTTGGAAGAAGAAGCGCGCCTGAAACGAAAAATAATTAATAATAGGCATTATATAACATATAATGGCAACATCAGTATGATGCAACTAAACAAAATGCAGTAGATAAGAACCTCATCCTCATTGAACCGTCCTGCATTGCATATTCGCTCAAATAGCTCTCCACCAGCAGCATATTCCATCACAATAGCCAAATGTGTAGGGGTTAATATGACCTATACTCGCCCAGTAAGATAACTTATCAAATTACAGCTTAAGTAGGACTAAATAGAACAATTCATTGGGAGTATACAGATAGCAGACCTCTTTGAATCTAACAATATTTGGATGCCTCAGCGATCTGTGATTTATAATTTCCCTTCTCACATTTTTATCTATCTGTTAAGAGAAATTGAAGTTAATAACTTAACATCAATTCACTCAACAGCACCACAAGATCAGTTAATTATGTCCAATATCAATTGCATTTACCAGAAAATCTTTCAAAATCGTACTTATTGCAGAGTAATCTCAGCTTAAAACTATGATACAAATCAACAAAAGCTTTCAAGTAACAAAAATAAGCAAAAAAGGGATGATCTTTGACATTAAAATTGAAAGTCAATAACTCAACTGCCAAATCATGAGTTCATGACCCGCACTAATACACACAAACCAAACACACCGCAATAACAATTAATAGACAATAACAAAAAGAGGAATCAGAAAGAAATTCGAAGCTCAAACCTTGTCACCTCTCTCAATATATTTGACAGCAACAAGCTCATTAGTGTGCTTATTTTAGTATAATGATAACAATAATAACAGTAATAATTATGAGAAAAAATACTTATTCTTGGATGCAGGAACAACCTTATTTTAGAGATGCAAGACAATTATGTCAATCACCAGAGTGAAAAGCTGTATAAGACTAAAGAAGAGTGGTTTAGACATTAAATCATAACTAAGTAAATAACAACATTGAATTAGGCAGCAAGAGACAAAGAAAAAGACATCCATGATCAAGCTACCAGTTAGTGTATTCCTGATCAAATGAATGATAGTATAATCAAACCTTTTCTTGTTTAAGTGGAGATTCTTCGCTCATAGTTCTTCAATTTGGAGGTGTGGTTGTGATCTTCGCTCTCAAGTAGAACTGCCACAAAGTCTGTAAACGAGTGTCACTGATTTCATTTTGTTGATGTGTCTATGTCCGTGTACAATGCAAGAGTCGTATATGTATGCTTCTTAGTGCTTGTAAGTTTTGAGACTTCTTTGTAGCTTTGATTTGAATATTTATTCTTAGGCTGAAAAACAAATTTTGTATTATACTGTAAAATACTGGTTAAGTATCTTGCCTATGAACCGTGAAGGCATGAATATATAGAATCTAACAAGAAGGCATCTCTATAGGCAAACACTATAGTTGTTGATTCAATAGAAGTGAAGAATCACACACTATTAATCACTCAATTCATTAGGAAACCATGTGTTATTATTATTTTTTATCACAAGTACAAGAACCAGTTTGCAGCAGTGTTAAAAGAGATCATTACGAATTTTGCTACAAATGTTTTACTACACAACAGCATCGACAGATTAAAATGTTCATCACAAGTACAAGGACCAGCAAATTTGGCCCAAAATTTCTCACATCCCCACCATTCATTCTGGACGTGACTTGTTTTGCACTGCAATACTTGTCTCAAGGTTGCTTGAGTGATAAGCGAAAACGTAATTTGCATTATTTTCTTTCATTCGTGGTGATTGCTATTATAATCTTGCCTAAGAAAAATACTTACTTGGTGATTGCTATGCATGCTACACAAATCTCTCTTGCATTATGCACATGGGCATCAAGTCTTTAATGTGTTGTGAATTGTGATTGTTTAGCACTTCATGTCTTATTGATCCTTACTTAGTTCTCTTCATCAAACAGAGCGGTAATAAAGCTTACTGCATTGCTGGAGAAAAAAAATAAATTAAAAAAAGACTTACGACACAGTTAAAGCATTATGTCCAATGCATGTAGTTATGAGAGACAAGGACCTGATGCAATCATGCTTCAAGACTCAAACAGGTATTCCTATGTACTCTACATCATTTGCATTTTAATGAAAAAGTTATTTACTTATTTAATTTTTTTGCTGTCATAGAAAATCACATAAAATTTTGTTTAGTAGTACCATATTTCGAACCAAGACCATTGTTTTGTATAATACACCAAAAGGTTTTGGAATCAAAAGCAAAATTAAGGGAAAAGCAAGGAAATTTAAAAATTCATTTCATTCTACAAAATGAGAACCTTTAATAGAAATTGCAGATATGTATTGTAGACATGTGCCCATATTTATGAAAATACTCCGTTTAATTTTTGGCCGATCAACCAGTAATGGTCTTTGACTACAATACTTAGGAACAAACCAGAATTAACTCAAGACGCAGCGTTTGCCCACTTGAGTGGTTTAGTCTTCTTTCTCTTTTAGGTTCTTTAAATTTTGTGGGTGGTTAGTTATCGAGATCAATGCAGTCAATTATTGCTAAGGTTTTGCCGTTTTGGTGTACTTCAAAGAGGAGGGGGGCACAAATGATATTAGGAGAAGATGAACAGATTGATTTTTTATTTTTTGGATATCTTTTGCTTTGCTAGGGGATGAATGATTAGGGAAATTAGAGAAGACGAAGAACAATTGATTTTTGTTTTTTTTTATGTTTTTGTTTTGTTGTTTAAATTAATTGAATTCTAAAGTTTGATTAATTTAAAAGGGTATTTTTGTCTAATCAAATAAAATAAGGATATTTAAGACTTTTTATAAAATTAAATAAAAAAATTATTTTTATTTTTATTTTTATTTAATTAAAAGGGTGTATTAGTAAAAGTGGTGATATAATACATATTTAAAAAATAAAAAATAAAATGCTGATGTGAAAAATAAATTCCACATAACTTGTTACTACTTGTCCATATTTTAAACGTATTGGTACGTATGAATTTATCATACCGTAACAAACACCTTAAATATTGATGGTTAATTAATATCCAAAAATAATAAATTTTGATAATCTTTTAGCATTTTTCTTTTTAGCATCTCCCTTAAAACACAAATTGATAAACTCTATTTTTAAGTAAAAAATGTTAGAGAACTATTTAAATTTATTATTTTTTTAACTATCAAAATTAATTCTTTTAATCTAATAATTCAATAACATATTTTATCTTATTATTTTAAATATTAATAATTAATCAATAATAAAAACAATAAATTTTAATAACAATTTAATATTTATCTTTTTAAATATGTCCTTAAATCACAATATAGCTATTAGCTACTTTAACAAATAAGCCTTGAGTTATTAATCTTGTAAGAAGTGGCAGCGCTAGCTAGCTGCATTCCTTTAGAAGCAAAAGGAAATTGACATTAAATAGCATCGGTAACTGAGTTTCCCTGCTATATAGGCCTTGGGAATTCAACCATTTGGAGGTGTAATCATGACACTTGAGCAGTAACTAAGCATCATAAATAAATACTAGATATAGATATACTAGTCTTAACACCCATTACTTTCACTACTAGTTTGTGTTCTTGGCACTGAAAAGTCTCACCACCTATCTGCATGGCTTCTTCTTCTCAGTGGCGTGGCAAGGCTATAATCCCTGTCCATTTCTCAGCTATTATCTTCAAGAAAACTGATCTTCAGAGTCTGGTAATAAGCATTATTTATCTTCCTTACATATTCTATATTTTGAGCATGTTTAATTCAGTTTAATTTGATTAATTACACAGAAAATATCAAGTAAATTTACAAGGACATATGGAGGTGGTTTGTTTAATCCAATGTTTTTGAAGCCTCCAGATGGCACCAAATGGGAAGTGAATTGGACTAGAAAAAATGATGATGAGGTTTGGTTCGAAAAGGGTTGGAACAAATTCACTCAAAACTACTCCTTAGATGATGGCCACTTGATTCTTTTCACCTATCATGGAAATTCACAACTTGATGTTCACATCTTTGACAAATCTGCCTCTGAAATACTCTATCCGGGGTTAAACACTACTCCTACTACTGCTTGTGATGATGAAAAGAACATCAAACTTGATCTCATGCACAATGATGATGATGATGATGACTCAATTGAGATTTTGAAGCCTTGTAAACACAAACGCAGCATGCTAGTGTTGGTTCCTCAACCTTGTAATAAAAGAATGAAAGGTATGTATATATATAGAGAGATAGGATTTCATTTTCCATTTCTATTATTTAATTAATTATTAGCAGATAAGAAGAAGGTTGCTGAAAGAAGATCAAGTTGTTCATCATTGAATTGGCCAAAGCAAGAAAGAGCACAGGAAGTAGCTATGAACTTCGTGTCTGATAATCCTTTCTTCACAATGTTCATAACCCATATCCATCTTTCACACTACAAAGCGGTACGATTAAACCAACAAAAATACTATAAATCATATATTTATGTAAATACACATGATCTTTAATTTATTTTTAAAATGTATTTATTGTAACTAATTTGGTGGCTGATTTTAGTATACAGGTATAGTCTTGTATCTAAACATATATATTATATATTATGTATATGATCTTTATCTTGCAAAAGGTTAAAGTATATATTATTATTAATGTTGTTGAAGGCTGTGCCAAACATGAAAGAGTATACTGATGAGGATGAGAAGGATGTGGAGCTGAAAATTGGGGAGAAATCGTGGAAAGTCAAACTGAGGCGTGGTAGCAACTCTTCAAATTGTCGGTACTTGGGTGGTGGATGGTCCTTGTTTGCAGATCAGAGTGAATTGCTTCCTGGAGATGTTTGTGTCTTTGAGCTCATCAACATTCATCCTTTGCAGTTTAGGGTTCATATTTTCAAAAAGCAGCAGAGTTAGTTTGATCTCAACTTCGAAGATAACATCACTTTCCATGCATTTTGATGGCCTTACCTTTTGGTTTTGATACATTTCGGAAAAAATATGAAAACGTTAGCTTGTATAAGGAACGCTTCATAAGATATGGAATATTATTATAAGCATTAGGCAATGTTATCATTTTGGATTAATATTTGGCTATTAATAGTTTATATTTATTATAAATTATTTGTTAAAAATAATTTGATATTTATGCTGCCTAAATAGTAAATATTGGGCAAAATTACTAAACACTATATTATGTGATATATGTTGGTTTTTGTTAGTCTTTGTTCAACACTAATGCAGTTTTAATATCAAAGAATTCCTCAGCTTTATCAACTTAACTTTTGAAGAGTTCTGTATCCATATAGTGTTTCATAAAATAAAATGTAAAATAATGAATGAATATTTCAGAAAACGATAAAGAGAACTCATCAATAGCAAGTGAAAAAAAAATACAAATTAATATTAATATGGTTATATTACGTCAAGACTCATTTTTTTAAATACTACATTCCACTAAAACGGATACACAATTTGTGACTGCCATTGAAGGCTCAATTTTATGGAAATGGAGCCTGAATGTGAGCTTTTCATCCATATGGAATCAAGGGGGGCTAGACATGTATGTGGGGCAGAATTTTGGCACCTTTTGGAAGAAGAACTCGGACCGTTCGAGTCCTTTGTTGTGAATTTCCTAAACCCGAAAACGGACGGTCCGATTTGGGGTGGGGAGGAAAAAATTTTTGGTTGCAGAAAACGGACCCTACGATAAGGTTGAGTTGGAAGAGCAACACGGACGGTGCGAGTTGCATGTAGCTAAAGGTGAATGGAGTCGGACCGTCCGGTTTGGGTGGGGATGTCAGAACCGGTTTATGAAAACGCATGGTCCGATTTGGTGGTTTAATATATTTTTGAACGAAGTTAACCTAGTCGAATGGTCCGAGTTGAGTAAAGGGTCTATATAAAAATGTGCAATGAGTCAGTGTTAGGTTACTCGTCTTCTTCCCCTTCTTGAGCGCCGCTTCCTCTGTTTCGTCTTTCTCAATCTCTTCCATAGTTGTTCAAAGTCACAGAAGTTAGTAGCTAATGTTATGATTTTTTTTTTTGTGAGTAGGAAAAATGAGTGACAGAGTACTACTAAAGGTGTATTATTTTGGTCAGATTTTATTACAAACGTCTGAAGGAGTAAAATTTATTTGTGATAATCCACTAGATGTTGTTATTCCTTTTATTATTTCGTTTGAAGAACTTAAAGGTTTGATCTGTGAGAAGATTGATTCTGAGAGGGCAAAAAAAATATCATGTGTTCTATATAGATATCCGTTACCGGTATTTGGTCGGTTCGTCCAATTTCAAACAAGATATGTGACGGACGAAGCGAGCATGCAGGAGATGTTTTCAATGTATATTGAAAACCGGGCTCAGATCTCGTTTATCGAGTTGTATGTTGAGTTTGAACAATCTGAGACTGACCGAAACATTCTACGGGAAGATTATAATAGTGACAGTGAAGAAGAGTTCGAAAGCAACTACGAATGTGTTGGTGCAGATGGAGTTGAAGCTCATGGTGACGGAACTATGGATCCAGATGTGACAGAGGTGGCAGATGCACTCGCAAACGATATGCCGTTTGCGGAGCCTTCATTCATGCGAGTTCTGGACTTGGAAGCCATGCATGTTCCGGAGTATCCGGAATATATGACTGCAGGTACGTTATAAAAAATAATAGTTTGGATTATTTAGTTATTGAATTATTTATGATTGAATTAGTATTTATTAACCATTATTTTAGCATGCGTTGATGTCATGTATGTGTTAGACATTGAACCGGTTTATAAGATCCCATGTAAAAAAAAATTAAAAAATAGTAAGAAGTTAAAAAAATAGAAGTCAAAATATGTGTTTTACTAACATTGAAAAACATATAACGTTATTTTAAACTAATATAGAACATAGAAGTTACTATTTTATTATTATTTATGTTATACACTATAGGTATTGGGTAAAAAATAATAATAAAATTCTCTACATTATGAAAACGAAAGTTAACGTGTGTTTGTCGAAATGACTTAGAAAACCGGACCGGTTAGTATTTGGTTCATCAGGGTTGATGGTCGAACCGGCCGGTTTGGGCCGGTTTTTGACATCTGACGTTCATGTCCGTATTTGTGATAAAAGTTACACAGTAACATGATGTTAGGGTTGGTTTTATATCATACTTGATGCAGTGAATATTGATTTATTAGGGTTTTGAAACATATTTGTATTTATTGAAATTTTTCCCATGCTGGTTGTCCTGGCAGATGTTCCTATTGTCGCAGATGGTGAATTTGCTGTTGGGATGGAGTTTAGTTCCCGGGAAGCTGTTATTAAGGCAATAAAAGAGTATTCTATACGACGAAGCGTAGACTACCGAGTGTATGAGTCTGAGCCGTTGACATTTTATGCCAAGTGTACACAGTATGGGTCAGGGTGTGATTGGCTTATCAGGGTTAGTCTGATCAGTAGGAAGTATTGTTGGGTTATAAGGAGGTATAATGGTAGTCACACTTGTACCAGAGCCACCATTTCACAGGATCATTTGAAGCTGGACTCCATCACAATTGCAGAAGCAATAAAGCCATTGGTTGAGGCTGACCCCTCCTTAAAGGTAAAATCGGTTATAGCAGAAGTGCAGTCGAAGTTTAACTATACCGTTAGTTATCGGAAAGCTTGGTTGGCTAAGCAAAGGGCAGTAGAAAAAATATTTGGAGGTTGGGAGGCATCGTACGAAGCGTTGCCTATATGGTTTGAGGCCATGTGTCATAAGGAGCCATCAGCTGTTGTCCATTTTGAGACTATGCCTGCATATCAAGGCGATGACTTGGTCAGTCATATTCGGGTACTGCATAGAGTATTCTGGAGTTATTACCCCTGCATCAGGGCATTCAGACATTGTAAGCCACTTGTCCAGGTGGACGGGACTCACTTGTACGGAAAGTATAAGGATTATCTACTAGTCGCAGTTTCACAGGATGGCAACAACAATATCGTCCCAATTGCGTTTGCTATTGTCGAGGGAGAGACTTCTGATGCATGACACTTTTTCCTTAGTAACTTGCGTCAACATATTGTCACTCGGAATGGTGTGGGACTAATATCCGACCGACACGAATCCATCAATGCAGCTGTGGAACGGAGTAACGGAGCCTGGTCACCTCCTAGAGCTTTTCATATGTTCTGCATCAGGCATATAGAGTCAAATTTTCTGCGAAAATTCAAGGCACCATACCTCCAAAAATTGGTCGTCAACTTAGGTAACCATTTACTAAATTTAAGTAACTTAATAACAGAAATAAACATTAATATTTGTTTTTGACATCTATAAATCATCTATTTTTTTTTTGTTGCTATTCTGTAGGATATTCGAGGATGGTGCGGGAGTACGAAGTGCGTTACCAGCGATTACGGGAACGGGGGGAAGCGTACACTAACTGGTTAGGCCGAATTCCTCGCGAATAGTACGCATTGGCGTTTGATGGTGGATACCGATGGGGTCACATGACAACGAATCTAGTGGAATGCATCAATTCAGTGTTGAAGGGTGCACACAATCTTCCCATAACTGCTCTTGTCAAGGCAACATTCTACAGGCTGAACGAGCTTTTCACCAGAAAAAGAGCGGAGGCAGAAGCGCGGATTAATGCTGGCCATGTGTTCTCCGAAGTCGTGACCTCGAAGTTGCATGCAAATCAACTTGCATCAGGAAACATTCAAGTCAGTTGCTTTGACCGGCAGAATGAGGTCTTCGAGGTGCGTGAGATGCCAAGCGGACTGGAGTTTGCAGTTGATCTACGTGGTCTTCGATGTGACTGTGGAGAGTTCCAGGTGGACCGGATCCCCTGCAGACATGTGTTCGCATGTTGCGCCAACCAGCGACTGGATTGGAAGCTGTATGTGCATGATGTGTATAAGATGGACCAAGTTCGGCGGGTGTACCGAGCAAGATTTAGGCCACTAGGTAACCCGACGACATGGCCTGCATACAACGGTCCTCGCTACGTACCGAATCCGTATCTGAGACGTGTCTCGAAAGGGCGCCCGAGGATGACGCGCTTCCTGAATGAGATGGACACGCGAATGTTACGTCGTCCTAGGCGATGTACGCTATGTGGAGCCGAGGGACACAGTCGTAGTAGATGCCGTCGGTCAACTGGTACAAATGTCGACGGAGATGCTCAGTAGGGTCACATTGTGGTAGGTGTAGAATGTCACTAGTATGGCATGGGTTCTCCTTTTGAGGTAACTTGACCTGACATGTGTAATATTGTATAACGTTTTTAATCTGTTTTTTACTTCAAAAAGACATTTTATGTTGTAACGTTCTTCAGTTGTTCTTATTTTAATGTATGCCAGATGTATGTGTTAAAACATAAAACGGATACGTATCACAACAATATATTATAATCTGCAAAGTAAAACCTATCATGTTTGAACCGGGTCAGAGGTTTTCTAATCGAACCGGACGGTACGGCTGTTTATCCAATTGAATCCGGCCAGTTCGGGTAAAACATATCATGATTGAACCGGCCGGCCATTTTCACAAGTGTCCTGGTTGAACCGGCCGGTCCGGTTCATTCAATTTTTACTGAATGAACCGGCCGGTCCGGGTCAGAGGTTTTCTAATTGAACTGGACGGTCCAGATCCCCTGTTTATCCAATTGAACCGGCCGGTCCTTTTCACAAGTCTCCTGGTTGAGCCGGCCGGTTCGGTTCATTCAGTTTTTCTTACAGAACCTGCCAATCAGGACCAATTTTCACATTCAGTACATATACAACACCTGTAGCTTAATACGTAGTCAAGATCAATAATACCTGAATAGGGTCCGTCGTGATTAAATACTATAAACATACAATATAAATGTTACCAAAGTCCTTCTCACGAATTCAAATTGTCCAATAGATACAAATTAGTATAAACACAGTCCAGGTGATTACAACTTAAATAAATAATTTAAACCCCAACTACTTTCTCATGGCCCACTTCACATCCTTTACAAAATTCTTGCATTTCTTCGCCGCCTTCTTGAACACAGATGGAGTGTATTGACTAGCGCTGCGATGTGGTGGTCAATCCTCAGATTGTACCCTTTGGAGGTTTCATCCGGAGTGCGTGCCTGACCTGTATAAAATTTATAAAAAATAATTAAATGTAGTGCATCAGGTAATCAAAGCAAGACATATACCACATATCAATAAATAAAAGTCAAACAGAGATGCCAGTTAAGAACAAAAAATAAATAAGCAATCGAACATGTAAAGTAAAATACAAAACATAATACCATCATTACGAGATTCCTCATCCTCATCGAACTCCTCTATTTCATCATCCTCATGGTCCTCCTCGGCATCCGGGTCATCTACTTGATACTGACCTGTCTCTTGTCCGAGTGTGTTAGCATTTTCCTCAATGAGTCCTATTGAAACACGGTTAGGGTTCTGACTAAAAAAAGCTCCGCGTCCACCGTCACTCCTACTAGAGTCAACCGACACAAACCCTCCAGAAGCAACCGATGAGGTATGGCCCGGATACCTCGCATCCAATGAATACCTACCTGCCATGAACTCAGGCTGATGTCCATATTGTGATGGTCCAGCATCTGCAGACATCAACCCTAGCAACTGGCTAAAAGAACCTCCTTCTCCTGTTTCAAACTGTGAGGTTCCCCAATATTGTTGACTTATTGGGAATGATGGGGGGAAATGTGGCTGAGGTACATACTGGCTTGAGGACTGAGGTTGTTCTTCTGGAATCGGGTTTGGAGGTAATATATGCGGCGAATGTGGGTCTTGTCCTTCATTGTCATGATCCATATCCTGACTACCCTCATCGGTATCCTGATTATCCTCATCCAAATCCTGATCACCTTCATCCATATCCTGATCACCTTCATCATTATCTTGACCCACAAGATTTGACAAGTTCAAGTGGTCCCCATATTTTGAACGGTACCAATGCATGTAACTATCTAGTAGATGATGTGAAGGCATGGGAAGCTCAGATAGAACGTAGTTATACCTGTTTGACCAATGCATCACCCAATTTGAATGAGTCGGTTCCGT
>NC_029793.2:142229068-142235757 GCF_000816755.2 Arachis ipaensis | reverse complement strand
GGTTGTTCTTCTGGAATCGGGTTTGGAGGTAATATATGCGGCGAATGTGGGTCTTGTCCTTCATTGTCATGATCCATATCCTGACTACCCTCATCGGTATCCTGATTATCCTCATCCAAATCCTGATCACCTTCATCCATATCCTGATCACCTTCATCATTATCTTGACCCACAAGATTTGACAAGTTCAAGTGGTCCCCATATTTTGAACGGTACCAATGCATGTAACTATCTAGTAGATGATGTGAAGGCATGGGAAGCTCAGATAGAACGTAGTTATACCTGTTTGACCAATGCATCACCCAATTTGAATGAGTCGGTTCCGTGGCCCAATTAAGATTCTTGGGACCCTTCAGGGTTTCTCCATGCGCCTTCTCTAGATCCCGCTCCTGACTAGGTTGTCCCTGAGCAAAACCAAACTGTCGCCTAAACCTATCGGTAGCATGCCACTCGATACATTCAAATGATACTAACGGAACTGTAGCGCTCCAAACAACCGACTGCATGTAGATTTCAGGAGGAATGATGTTTGGATCCACGCGATCCACAGCATAAGCAACCCAAACAAACTGAAAAAAATAAAGGAACCTCATGATCACAGTCCAGAACGCCAATTACAGTAACAATGTTGTATAATTATGTCTCAGACCCTAAACCAAAAACTAAAAATACTTTAATTAAAACACACCTGCCCTTCCTGAAGTTCGTCAAATGCCTTCCTAAAGTGACCTAACTTCAGATATCTATATCGCCGGTCACCACGCTCCCAGTTCCGCCACCTAATATGATATAGTCAATTACCTCAACTAGCATTAAATGAATCTTAAATATCAAGATACGGGTACATTGAAATAAATTATTACCTGTTTGCTAGCGGAAAAACTCGAGGTTCCCTAGGTAGCGGCGATAGATATGGCAGCCTGATCCAAGCCCAACAGAGTAGAAGTGTTAGTGGACTATCTATTTCCTTGCAGTTAAAACGGGATGCCCGGCATAATGCCCTGTAGAGATGTGCTAGGCACGCTGCTCCCCAACTATACTGACCAATACTAACAAAATCACGTAGCAAGGGTAGAAATTTCCAATGCACTCCTGCCCCAGACTTATCCCCAAACAAGATCGTCCCGATCAACAACATAATATGGCACCTCACATACCTCTGTATACTGATATCATCAATCAACTGTAAATTTTCTTTTAGATTCCGCAGCCAGGTAAGTTTTATGCAACTACCTCTGCAATCCGACTTAGGCGGTGCAACTCCAAATTGAATCAAGCACTCGGCCTCCAACGCTTCAAAACTGCTCATTGTCATCCCTGTGACTGGAAGACCATCTGTGGGAAGACCAAGAATCAGAGCTACATCTTCAAGTGTCACAGCACATTCACCAATGGGAAGGTGGAACGTATGTGTCTCTGGGTGCCAACGTTCAATTAGAGCATTTACCAATGCTTTTTGACACTGCACTATCCCAATTTGAGATGCATGATAGAACCCGGTAATTCGCAAATGATCCTCCACCCTTTCGTTATACCGATCCGGAGGAAGTGGATGGTTACATGTCAACATTCTTGATTTCTACAAAAAAAAACATAACAAATTACTACTCAAATTATTAAGAATTACTAACTTACCATCATCAATCTCTTGACTGAATCCTTATACAACTAATTCTTGTAACCTCTAAATTTATTTAATTAATCCTCAAAATTATTCATAACTGCTAATGAAACTCATTACAAATACATATATTCCTAATCATAAATCTCAACAATATTACAACATCCCCAATAATATCGAACGTTAATTACTCTTTTGTTAAAAATTTTTTCCCCTCCAATACAAAATATTAATAATCTCTATATGCCATCATTCATATTCTAACAACGCTAATAATTAACTTGCTAATAATAATTACTACAATTAAGATTAATTAAATATTCTCATAATTAAAATAACAACATAATCATAACAAATTTCCTAATCATGATTTATTTAACTAATAATCTGTAAAATAATTTTAAACAAATCTAACAAACAATTAAAAATTAATCATAATCATTCCATTTATGTTCTTCAAGTGCATGTCTAACAACAATATAATCATAAAAAATATTTTTATCATGATAAAAATAATTTCAAATCTATCAAAAATATTTTAAAATAATCTAACTAATATTCATAAATTAGTCATAATCATTTTATTTATACGCTTCGTCAACTGTGTGTCTAACAACAATCATAATATTCAAATTTTATATTTTAATCATTATAAATATTAAAAAATTAAAAAAAATTATAAAAATACTTACAACATAATCAGGATCACTGAGATAATGAATAATATGAAGCTCAGATCGATCAACATCTTTAACTTTGTATTTTTTTGGCATTGTTGTTGCTCCTCCACCATGCAAAACTCAGAAACTCAGAGAAAGGAAGAACAAGGCTGTGAGGGTGAAAGGTTAGTGGGAGTGAAGTGTGGTTTCGGATGGTGAGAGAGGCCATATTCCTTTCTGTCTTTATGAGGGGCACCGTTTAGGGACTCAGCGGGGAAGCAACGCGTGTCCATTGATGAACATACGCGGACCGTGCGATTCGTCCAATCCCACCCAACTCGGAGGGTCCGAGTCCCTCAGCAACCTGACCCACATGCACTGGAGTCGGACCGTGCGTGTGCGATTCGTCCAAGCCCACCCAACTCGGACCGTCCGAGTCCCTCAGCAACCTGACCCACATGCACTGGAGTCGGACCGTGCGTTTTGTCGGTTGAAATCGGAGGGTCCGACTCCCTCTCCCCTGACACCACAACTTGGTTACACACCTCCCACCCCCATATCCTTCTCATACACCACCTTCGATACAATATGTAAATTAAAAAGCGGCCATTGAACAATGATATTTTCAAAAGCAATGATTATTATGCAAAAGGATAAAATGTAAGTATACAAAAATATAACTTTTTGTAGAAATGATAAAATCTTTAATAATATTGAATAAACAAAAATTCAATAAATTTTAATAACTTGTTTAATTCATGTATATTATATGTTAATTGATTAATCTAATATGATTTAATTAACATTCTAATTCTAGATAAGACAAAAAAATAAAAAAATTATTAAAAAATAAAAAATTACACTTTATACTTTATACTTTAAAATAAAAATTTAAAATTTAGGAGATTTAAATTGGACCCTAATGTCTGCTATTTGTTATTGGTTATATTTCCGAAGCTGCAAGCATTGGCCTAATCAAATCAAATCAAAAAATGATGACACTCGATTTTGGAGTAGGAAGCAGGTAGCCTAATTAGGATCGTAAATGAAATAATTAATAAGAGCTTCTTCGCCTTCTCTCACTTCCACCTTCATTATTGTTGTTCTTGTAAGTTGTAACACACTAACACTTCAAACTACTACTCTACTTGTGTTCCCATGTCTTCTCATCTTCACCAAGGGAATGCTGTCATGCCTATTCTCTTCTTCAAGATTATACTCAAAACTAACCTTAAAATTCTTGTAAGTCTATTTAATTTCCTTGCATATGCATATTTTTGTGATACCCTACTAAATAGTTGATTATATTCTTGACAGAAAATACCCAACAAATTTGCACTGAAACATGGAAGTGGTTTGTCCAATCCAGTGTTCTTAAAGCCTCCAGATGGAACAAGGTGGAAGGTGTGTTTGAGCAAAAAGGATGATCAAGTTTGGTTTGAAAAGGGTTGGAAAGAATTCACTCAAAATTACTCTCTGGATCATGGATGCTTGGTTCTGTTTAAATATGAAGGAACTACTTCTTCCCAATTTGATGTCATTATAATTGATGACAGTGATTTAGAAATAGACTATTCTTCCTACAATGGAAATGATGATGATGATGATGTTTCAGTTCAGATTGTGAAGGAAATCCATCCATACAAGAAGAACAAAGAAACCATGAGAGGTTAGGAAACAAAGAAATCAAGAGTTTTGTATGCAATTCTCGACTTAATTAGCTTGTTTCATTTGCATTGAATAACAGGTGAGAAGAATGTGACTACTTCTTTGTCATTGAATCGGCCAAGGGAACCAAGAGCACGAGAAGAAGCTAACAAATTCGTATCTAACAACCCTTTTTTCACGGTGCTCATAAAGCCTCCTCATATCACACAATACCGACTGGTAATGTTAAAAATTAAACCATCTAAATTTATTGTTAGCCCTAAACTATATTACATCCAATGATGTTGTATTTGTCCTAAACTTATAGATTCACCAAATTTTAACCAAGTCTTTATTGAGTTCTAATATAAGAAGCTTGGATACCTTCAAAACCTTGATGTATCTGTACTCTTTAATAGGTTGGATAGGTTTAATTTTTAACAATTTAACTTATAAAAAGTTGTAACATTAATGTATACTGTAATTTTTAAAATTAAATTGTAATTTTTTTAAAAAATTATTTAAGTGTCTTGTATGTTAAAAATATTTAAAAAAGACAATTGAAAATGCTTATTTAAAATAAAAATTACCAATTAACAATTTGATAAAATTATAAGGATGTACAGAATTTTAAAATTTTATCTATACTCATGATGCAGTGCATACCAGTTTTGGAAGGTTATGTGGATAATGAAGTGAAGAATGTGAAGCTTGAGTATGGGGATAGATCGTGGCCTGTGAAGATGCTTAGTTGTAACAAAATCTATACAAATCGCTTCCTTTCTGCTGGGTGGAACTTATTTGCACAAGAGAATGAGTTGAAGCCTGGAGATGTTTGTGTCTTTGAACTTGTTAATATGCAAGATTTGGTCTTTAAGGTTCATGTTGTTGCTGCCCATCATGCTTAATTAGTAGAACTTTCCTTTTGAGATACATGGAGGAAGAATCCATATATATAGCTGATGAATGTAGGTTACTGCAATAGCCATTTGTATTTCGAACTCTTTGTATGTGATATATTTTGTGTTGAATGAAAGATGGCTGGATTTCGAACTCTTTGTGTGTGATATTTTTATGATGACATCTTCACATAAAGATAATATTGTGAACTTTTAGATAAATAGCATTATGGACCATTAGATGAGTTGATATATTTGAGTATTTAACTAAATATATTTGATTAACCAAGGTTCACAATGTTATCTTCGTATAAAGATATCATCATGTGAGTATTTTTTATTTGGTGAATGCTACCTTACTCCCTCTAAAATAACATGTAAATTACTTTTCATTATGTGTCATATTGTAATTGGTTCTTATCTTAACCATAGTTGGGTTATTTTATAATTTATTATTCTTAAAATATCAAAGCTCCACTCCCGTTAATTGAAGCACATTCCACTCCTCCATTTTTTGTTCATCACTTCATCACCTAGATTCTGTCCTTCCAAGCACCGTTGCGTTCGTGACAAGAAGCGCCAACGTCATCGCCATCTACTACCCTCCCACACAACCTCTCTTTCTTTAGTGCATAATCCCTTAATCATGTCGTTGAATTCCGTCGCCCATAACTTGTCCTTCCCAGTATAGCCAGCGCCTCTTTTTGCCATGGATCACTGCTTATCCACATAATTAATGACGTGATGACGTTGGCTATATTGGGAAGAGAGGTTGTGTGGGAGGGCATGGCAATGACGTTGGCGCGACGGTGCTTGGAAGGACCAAATCTAAGTGATGAAGTGATAAACAAAGAATGGAGGAGTGGAATGTGCTTCAATTAAGGGGAGTAGAGCTTTGATATTTTAAGAATAATAAATTATAAAATAACCCAACTATGGTTAAGATAAGGACCAATTACAATGTGACACATAATGAAAGGTAACTTACATGTTATTTTAGAGGGGATCCGATAGCATTCACCATTTTATTTATTTTTTTTTGTGACTTAAAAGAAAAATAAACAAAAACTAAGAAAGAAAAAAAAACAAGAAACTGCTTAAGAAAGGCAGTCCCGCTGAATACTACTCTCAAACTCCTTCCAAGGCAATGGAAGCTCCACTTGGGAAGAAATAGTCCTCATTGCAGTCTTTGCCATGATGTCTGCTACTGTATTTGCATCTCTCAAGATCAACCGAAGATCAGCACGCCATTTCCAAGACATGATATCTCGGATTTTTAACACCAAAGGATTAGTAAACCCAGAGCAATCTTGTAAATTATTGACAATAGTAAAAGCCTCCACACAGTCTGTCTCACATATAATGTCTCTTTGTCCCGAGTCCCATGCTAAAAGAAAGCCTCTCCAAATAGCAAACAACTCTCCTTGCAAAATGCTACGACTCTCAATTGTTCCCAGACAACCTCGTTGCCACCTTCCCTTTCAATCTCTGCTAACACAAGCAAAACCAACTCGAGCACCACTGCCAGGATAGCTAGCATCACAATTAATCTTAAAGGTACCCACTGAGGGGGGAATCCAAGAGCCACTAATGGTTGAGGGGATAGATAGTCGTTGCAACTCAGAAATATTTCGGAGCTCCTTTTCTAAGGACAAAGCCATACCAATCACCTTATCTGTGGTCCAATGCTCGTGAGGATGAAAGATCTCGTTGTTTCTCGAACACCAAATCCACCAGAGACCAGAAAAGAATCTAAAGGGGCGCTGTTTGCTATTATGTAAGAACCAACTCATCAAATCCACTGGTTGATCGGAGATCCCTAAAGCTTGCCAAACAAGTTGGGCTTTTGGACAATCCCGAATA
>NC_029793.2:142228621-142229043 GCF_000816755.2 Arachis ipaensis | reverse complement strand
CCCCTCTCTTCTCCATCTAGAGAACCAAAAGTTCTGTTCCAAATCCCCAATGCACCAACTAAAACCTTCCTTTAGGATATCCCAAGCTCGACATATACTCTTCCAAACATAAGATCCACTTCCTCGAGACCGACTAAAACAATCATCCTTAGAAGAATGGTATTTCTCCGTCAACAATTGAACCCATAACTTGTTGGGATGGTGAAAAAGTTGCCAAACTAGTTTTCCAAGAAGAGCAATATTGGCACAAAAGGGATATCTAATTTCCAGACCTCCAAACTTCTTAGGAGTGACCAACACTTTCCAGTTAACTAGATTCAGGCCTCTACCATCAGCTTGACCCTTCCATAGAAAGTTTCGCATCATGGATTCTATCTTATTAGTTACCCCTTTAGGGAAGAGAGATACTTGCATACTTGCAT
>NC_029793.2:142225431-142228588 GCF_000816755.2 Arachis ipaensis | reverse complement strand
AAATATGTTCTTAAATCACAATATAGCTATTAACTACTTTAAACAATAAGGTTTTTATTTTTAGTGTTGGCCTTCTAATGGTGTTTTCAAGCAATATGGAGATTTAATGATTTTTTTTATTTGAAAAGTATAAATTTGAGGGTCAAATTTGTAATTTTTTAATTTTTTTTTCAAAAAAATAAAAAACTAAAGATTAGATTTGTATTTAGTTATACAAATCGAATCTTAGATTTTGTATCCTAAATAAAACTGAGTCTCCAATTTATTCATCACTTTCGCCACATCACAAATCAAACCCTTAATTTTGTATTGCTGACAAAACTCTAATTTACAAATTCTAATTAAAAAAACTCATTTTTATATCCATACAAAATACGCTATAACTTTAAAACTGTGCGTAACACATGCTAGGTCTCCATTGATAAAAAAAATTAGCCTAAACAATAACCCTTAGTTATTATTCTTGTAAGAAATGGTAGCGGTAGCTGCATTATTCCTTTAGAAGCAAAAGAAAATTGACATTAAATAGCGTCTGGAACTGAGTTTCCCTGCTATATAGTCCTTGGGAATTCAACCATTTGGAGGTGTAATCATGACACTTGAATAGTAACTTAGCATCATAAATAAATAGATATAGATATGCTAGCAACCATTAATTTCATTACTTAGATACACTTTCTAGTTTCTGTGTTCTTGGTACTGAAAAGTCTCACCACCTATCTCCATGTCTTCTTCTTCTAAGTGGCGTGGCAAGGCTATAATCCCTGTTCATTTCTCAGCCATTATCTTCAAGAAAACTGATCTTCAAACTCTGGTAATTAACATTATTTATCTTCATTACATATTATATATATTTTGAGCATCTTTAATTAATTACAGAAAATATCAAGCAAATTTACAAGGAGATATGGAGATGGTTTGTCGAATCCAATGTTTTTGAAGCCTCCAGATGGCACCAAATGGGAAGTGAATTGGACTAGAAAAAATGAAGATGAGGTTTGGTTCGAAAAGGGTTGGAACAAATTCACTCAAAACTACTCCTTAGATGATGGCCACTTGATTCTTTTCACCTATCATGGAAATTCACAACTTGATGTTCACATCTTTGACAAATCTGCCTCTGAAATACTCTATCCGGGGTTAAACACTACTCCTACTACTGCTTGTGATGATGAAAAGAACATCAAACTTGATCTCATGCACAATGATGATGATGATGATGACTCAATTGAGATTTTGAAGCCTTGTAAACACAAACGCAGCATGCTAGTGTTGGTTCCTCAACCTTGTAATAAAAGAATGAAAAGAATGAATATATATAGAGAGATAGGATTTCATTTTCCATTTCTATTATTTAATTAATTATTAGCAGATAAGAAGAAGGTTGCTGAAAGAAGATCAAGTTGTTCATCATTGAATTGGCCAAAGCAAGAAAGAGCACAGGAAGTAGCTATGAACTTCGTGTCTGATAATCCTTTCTTCACAATGTTCATAACCCATTAACACATGCTAGGTCTCCATTGATAAAAAAAATTAGCCTAAACAATAACCCTTAGTTATTATTCTTGTAAGAAATGGTAGCGGTAGCTGCATTATTCCTTTAGAAGCAAAAGAAAATTGACATTAAATAGCGTCTGGAACTGAGTTTCCCTGCTATATAGTCCTTGGGAATTCAACCATTTGGAGGTGTAATCATGACACTTGAGCAGTAACTAAGCATCATAAATAAATACTAGATATAGATATACTAGTCTTAACACCCATTACTTTCACTACTAGTTTGTGTTCTTGGCACTGAAAAGTCTCACCACCTATCTGCATGGCTTCTTCTTCTCAGTGGCGTGGCAAGGCTATAATCCCTGTTCATTTCTCAGCCATTATCTTCAAGAAAACTGATCTTCAAACTCTGGTAATTAACATTATTTATCTTCATTACATATTATATATATTTTGAGCATCTTTAATTAATTACAGAAAATATCAAGCAAATTTACAAGGAGATATGGAGATGGTTTGTCGAATCCAATGTTTTTGAAGCCTCCAGATGGCACCAAATGGGAAGTGAATTGGACTAGAAAAAATGAAGATGAGGTTTGGTTCGAAAAGGGTTGGAACAAATTCACTCAAAACTACTCCTTAGATGATGGCCACTTGATTCTTTTCACCTATCATGGAAATTCACAACTTGATGTTCACATCTTTGACAAATCTGCCTCTGAAATACTCTATCCGGGGTTAAACACTACTCCTACTACTGCTTGTGATGATGAAAAGAACATCAAACTTGATCTCATGCACAATGATGATGATGATGATGACTCAATTGAGATTTTGAAGCCTTGTAAACACAAACGCAGCATGCTAGTGTTGGTTCCTCAACCTTGTAATAAAAGAATGAAAGGTATGTATATATATAGAGAGATAGGATTTCATTTTCCATTTCTATTATTTAATTAATTATTAGCAGATAAGAAGAAGGTTGCTGAAAGAAGATCAAGTTGTTCATCATTGAATTGGCCAAAGCAAGAAAGAGCACAGGAAGTAGCTATGAACTTCGTGTCTGATAATCCTTTCTTCACAATGTTCATAACCCATGTCCATCTAGCACACTACAAAGCGGTACGATTAAACTACCAAATATGAGATACATCTATATATATGATCTTTATGATCTTGAAAAAGGTTAAAGTGTATATTATTATTGTTGTTGTTGAAGGCTGTGCCAAACATGAAAGAGTACATGATTGATGAGGAGGAGAAGAATGTGGAGCTGAAAATTGGGGAGAAATCGTGGGAAGTGAAACTGAGGCGTTGTAGCAAGTCGTCAAATTATCGGTACTTGGGTGGTGGCTGGTCCTTGTTTGCACAGGAGAGTGAATTGCTTCCTGGAGACGTTTGTGTCTTTGAACTCATCAAAATGCACCCTTTGCAGTTTAAGGTTCATGTTTTCAAAAAGCAGCAGACTTAGTTTGATCTCAACTTCGAAGATAACATCTCACTTTCCATGCATTTTCATTTGGCTTACCTTCTGGTTCTAATATATTTTGAAATATATGAAAACCTTAGCTTATATAAGGAACGCTTGAAAAACCTTAAGTAATAATGTTATCGTTTTGGACATCTATATTTCTTTACACAACATACACAGTTTGTATTT
>NC_029793.2:142216903-142225147 GCF_000816755.2 Arachis ipaensis | reverse complement strand
GAACTAATAAAAATTATTTTTATAAAAATAATTTAATATTTATACCAGTTAAATACGGATAAAAATGATTACTAATCCCTATATTAATCCCTATATTATGGGATATATGTTAGTTTTTGTTTCTTTGTTCAACACTAATGCAGTTTTAATATCAAAGAATTCCTAAGCTTTATCAACTTAACTGTTGATAGTTATGTATCCGTATAGTGTTTCATAAAATAAAATATAAAATAATGAATGAAATTTCAGATAAAGGATAAAGAGAACTCAATAGGAAGTGAAAAAAAATACAAATTAATACTAATGCGGTTATATTACGTCAAGGCTTTTTTTTTTTTGAGAAATTACTTAAATTAGTATTTAAAAATTTTAAAAGTAGATATTTTAATCTTTAAAAAAATTAATACACAGATTAATTCTAAAATTTTAGTCCTAAAAAAAATTTAATACACAGATCAATTTTCAACGTTTTTCTATATGCATAGTTATTAATACATAACAATCTCCCATCCATTTTACTTTTATTATATGCATAGTTATTAAAATCGGATTCGACCGGCCAGTTCAATAAAAAATCGGTGAACCAGATCTTATACTGATAAATCGAATTTTATACTGGTTCAGTCCGATAATTAGACCGTATAAGATAAAGAATCGGTACAAACTGATTAAATTTGGAGTGAACTGATAAAAACCGGTCAAATTTGGTAAAGACCGATCCGATCGAACCGCTTAAGTTTTAAAATTTTTTCAAACGGCAATCACAACCACCAGGATGTCTTGCTTGTTATTATATGTGTACATTAAAATACATATAGATATCTTTTAACAAATAATTTATTTTTATTTAATTTATTTTAATTTTAGTTGTAAACTCACTCATTCTTAAATTAATTATATTTTTATTTAACAATAATTATAAATTTATTTATTTTTTTATAATTATATAATATCTATTAATATTATTTTCAATAAATACTTGTAGTATATAATAGTATAATAGATATAAATTAATTAACAAATTATTGAAATTCGAAAATAATAGTTATTTTAATATAAAAACAAAATAAAAATATTTATGATAGAGTAAAATTAACAAAATACTTATTGTTTCTGTTCTATATTATTTTAGAATAGCTAGATATTTTAAAAATGTTAGTGAAAATATGTATTTTAAATTTTAATTTTAAATTTTTTACTATATTTTGTTTTTTATTTACATAGGACCAGGTCAATCGGTTCAACCAAAGACCCACCGGTTGAATCAATGACCCAGTGACCCAGTAACCTGACCGGTTTGATCATCGATTCGATTCTGACAACTATGACTATATGTCAACCTTTATTATTATTATTAGCTTAGTTTAGTGCATGTGAACGATGATACTAGTATATTAATATACTATTTTCATATGAAACAAACAAGATCAATAATAATACTTTGAAATCTAAACTAAAATAATTTTTTTTAATACAAACATATTTTTTAAAATAAGATATTTTTTAATTATATTAAATACAAAAATATCAAATTTACTTTTTTATTTTATCAATTATATTATTTTAGAAAAATTTGATTAATAGCTTAAGATATACCATTATCCTAGAACTTAGTTAAATCGTAATATTAAATTCGAGGGAGTGGATCTTTTTCAGTGAAAAAAAAAATTGGATGGTATTCAGTGCTTAATCTAACCATTTATTATTTTCTCTTTTATTTATTTTTGGTCTCATTTATAAAATCAAAAGTAAGAAATCACACTGTATCTTGTCAAGTGTTAAAAAAACTAAAGAGAATCCATTTCCTAAATTTGATGTATCAATTTAATCTTTATTATTTGTTATTTATTAATAATCTTTAAATAACAATTTAATTAAATCTATCGGATTATTTAATAATTTTCAATTGAGAACTGATTTTTTGCTTTGCTTTTTGTTATATTTCCCATGCCAAAAGGTAAGCATTAGGCTAATAAAATCAAATCACATAATGATGGCACTCGATTTTGGAGTAGGAAGCAGGTAGCCTAATTAGGATCATAAATGAAATAATTAATAAGAGCTTCTTTGCCTTCTCTCACTTCCACCTTCATATATTGTTGTGCTTGTAAGTTGTAACACACTAACACTTGTACACTTCAAACTACTACCCTACTTGGGTTCCCATGTCTTCTCATCTTCACCAAAGGAATGCTGTCATGCCTATTCTCTTCTTCAAGATTATACTCAAAACTAACCTTAAAATTCTTGTAAGTCTATTTAATTTCCTTGCATATGCATATTTTTGTGATACCCTAAATAGTTGATTATATTATTGACAGAAAATACCCAACAAATTTGCACTGAAATATGGAAGTGGTTTGTCCAATCCAGTGTTCTTAAAGCCTCCAGATGGAACAAGGTGGAAGGTGTGTTTGAGCAAAAAGGATGATCAAGTTTGGTTTGAAAAGGGTTGGAAAGAATTCACTCAAAATTACTCTCTGGATCATGGATGCTTGGTTCTGTTTAAATATGAAGGAACTACTTCTTCCCAATTTGATGTCATTATCATTGATGACAGTGCTTTAGAAATAGACTATTCTTCCTACAATGGAAATGATGATGATGATGTTTCAGTTCAGATTGTGAAGGAAATCCATCCATACAAGAAGAACAAAGAAACCATGAGAGGTTAGGAAACAAAGAAATCAAGAGTTTTGTATGCAATTCTCGACTTAGCTTGTTTCATTTGCATTGAATAACAGGTGAGAAGAATGTGACTACTTCTTTGTCATTGAATTGGCCAAGGGAACCAAGAGCACGAGAAGAAGCTAACAAATTCGTATCTAACAACCCTTTTTTCACGGTGCTCATAAAGCCTTCTCATATCACACAATACCTACTGGTAATGTTAAAAATCATCTAAATTTATTCTTAGTCCTAAACTATATTACATCCAATGTGTGTTGTATCTATGTCCTAAACTTATAGATTCATCAAATTTTAACCAAGTTGGATACATAAGTCCATGGGGTTTATGTCCAAGTCTATCTATTCTTTGATTTTTTAAACATGTGTATGTGCACAAATTTTATCAATAAATATTTTTAATTAATTTTAATATTATTTTTTTTTGTAATTGATTATTTATTATTGATGATAAAATATTAATTATTGTTTTTTATATTTTATTGTATCGCCTGTTTCATCCATACTTCCTAAGTTCTATTGTTAGATAAAATAATAATTTTGAAATTATATATTGATGATGCAGTCCATACCAGGTTTGGAAGGTTATGTGGATAAGGAAGTGAAGTATGTGAAGCTTGAGAATGGGGATAGATCGTGGCCTGTGAAGATGCTTAGTTGTAGCAAAACCCCTTCAAATCGCTTCCTTTCTGCTGGGTGGAACTTGTTTGCACAAGAGAATGAGTTGAAGCCTGGAGATGTTTGTATCTTTGAACTTGTTAATATGCAAGATTTGGTCTTTAAGGTTCATGTTTTTGCTGCCCATCATGCTTAATTAGTAGAACTTTCCTCTTGGTTTGGAGTTAATTTTGAGAGACATTGAGGAAGAATCCATAGCTGATGAATGTTACAGCATTAGCCATTTGTATTTCGAAGTCTTTGTATGTGATATTTTATCTTGAATGTTGAATGAAAGATGGTTGGGCTGAATGGCTGATAGATATAGATATATCTTTTTTTATTTGTTTTTTGTGTGTGTGTGTTTTCTTGTCCAAGAGTTGCAATCTGCGTCAATTATGCAATTAACAAAGTCTTGGTAAAAGATTGTTGATATTTTTTTTTTCTCTAAACATGGAAAGAAATTAAACAAATAAACACTATCCTATATCCGAGCGGATGATTTGCTGGAGAACAACACAAAGCTCAGACCAAATAACATGATTAGAGCTCAGACCAAATAACATGATTAGAGAGAAAGAGAGTAGCCACCAAAGAGAGAAAGAGAAGGGGGAAAATAGAATTCCCGTTTTTGCCCAAAGCAGTAAATTTCAAATGATAGTTTCTCATTCGTTCACCGTTGGATCGGCTTAAAATTTGAACTACGTGTTCCTCTCATCTTGTTCTTCATTCTGGTTGGTGGAGATGTTGATTGGAGATTCGCAGTAGGAGAAATTGGCTTCACAAGAGAGAAATTAGTTTTCCCGTTTTTACATATAGCAGCAATCTTTGAACGGCAGTTTCTCATTCTTTCACCGTTGGATCGATATGAAATTTGAACTGTAGATTTTCACATCTTGTTCTTAATTCTGGACGGTGGAGATTTTAATTGGAGGTCTGCAGAGGGAGAAATTGGCTTCGACAGCAGCTCTATTTTTTTGGGTATATTTCATCTTCTTACTTCTCATTTGTAAGCTTTGGTGATTTGATGTTTTTGCTGGTTATATACACGTTTTTGTGCTTTGTTTAAGACTCTATTGTACCTCATTTGATTATAGTGGAGCTATTTCATTGGTCTGGACGATCCGTGGTTTTTACCTCTCACATTAAGAGGGTTTTCCACGTTAAAATCTTGGTGTGTTTTTGTTATTGTTTTACTTGCTATATTTGCTTGTTATAGTTGCTGCTATATTGTGTTGTGAGTGATTCCATATTGTTCTTGTGTTGGATATTTGTGTTGTTTCCGCTGCTAGACTCTTTCAATATTTTGGTGTTAGGGTTCGTTTCCTAAGCTTTCAGAAGCTATTTTTTTGAATTTTTTATTTATAAAAAATAGTTGTATTAATATTTAGTGTAATTTTAAAATTAAATTATAACTTTTTAAAAAGTTATTTAAATATTTATGAAAAAATAAAAAAAATGACTTCTCTTATAATAAAATTTTTTTGAGCAAAATATCATTTTTGTCTCCAATATTTGGGATAAGTCTCAAAGTTACCTCTAACGTTTGAATCGTCTTATTTAAATCCCTAACGTTTTAAAATTGACTCAATGTTATCCTGCCGTTAGAGATCTGTTAACGAAATTGATGGTGGGACAAAATTGAGACGATTTTGAAACGTTAGAAACTTAAATAGGACGAAAACGTTGGGGGATAAAAATGATACATAAAAATAAATTTTAATTTTATCCTTCACTAATATCAATCTTTTACGGTACATAATTATTCAATTATTTTTTAATCACATTTAAGTAAATTATACTTAATCACATCACTTTGATTCTAAATAATTTTTTTTATTATTTTACTCTTAAATCTTTTTACTCATCATAAAATATTTGTAAAATGACTAGAATCACATTACTTTATTGTATATCTATTATTTTTTTCCTCACAAGTTTATGTACTAGTTATTCTACAAACATTTTATGATGAGTAAAGATTTTAAGAATAAAATTATAAAAAAATAAATTTATTTAGAATAAAATTAATGTGATTAAGTATAATTTACTTAGGTGTGATTAAAAAATAATTGAATAACTATGTACAGTAAAAATTGATATTATTGAAGGATAAAAATAAAATTTATTTATATGTATCGTTTTTGTCTCCAACATATTCGTCCTATTTAAGTTCCTAACGTTTCAAAATCGTCTCAATTTTATCTCGCCGTCAATTCCATTCTTAATGACAGGATAACATTGAGTCAATCTTGAAACGTTAGGAACTTAAATAGGACGATTCAAATGTTAAGGGCAACTTTAAGACTTACCTCAAATATTGAGAATAAAAATAATAATTTATTCAAAATTTTTTTATCATATTTCTTTTAAAATAAGTACTTTTAAAATTAAAAAATTAAATATAAAATAATTTATTTATAAACTATTTTTAATATAAATATTTATTATTTAAGTTATTTTAAAAAAATATAAAATATCTAAACATAAAATCAATTTTACTTTTGTAAAAAATCTTTTAAAAAGTTATCATTTAAAAAAAAATCTTTTTTAACAATTAACCCAAACAAGCCCAAAATATAAGACCAGTTAAAACTTAAAACTTAACTTGAAATTATTGGTTTTCATATTTATCTAGATAAAAATCAATTTTCTTCTTAAATTTTAGTAATCATCCTACAAATAAATAATAAATAGTTAATTATCCAGTTTTTGATGGGCTAGCTTGCGCAAAATTGTAGACACTTTGTGACTCTTTGACTCTTTGTAACTTGATCATAAGCATTTCGTTTCGTTTACCTCTACTTTCAAAAATTCAAGGGTTTCAGAATTGCCGCAATTACTTCGCCGTAATTAATAACTTCCAAAGTTTCCATATTTATAACGCATTGGTTTTGCACTTTGATCGTAATCACATTATTCTACTAATCTAAACCACTTCCTTGAGGCACTGAAGAGTTAAGAACCAGCTGCTTCATCAAGCAATGTCATCTCCACCAGGCCCCATTCACTTTTTCCAGATTGTTAATGAAACCAGCCTTCAAAATGGTGAATTGGTACTCCAATCTTCTTCTTCTTCTCTTATATCTCTGCGTTATTATTTATGATTGTATAACTGTATTTGTAGTATTATGATATATGATATAGTCGATTCTAGTATGACTATGCTATGGTGTGTATGGTGGTTATGATGACTATGCGAGTATTGTTAAAATTAAAGTTACATTTTTATTTTAGATTTTGGCAACACTTTTTAAGCAACACAAAGCGTTTTTGAAACACCATAGTTACCATACTCATTGTAACATAGTCATACTAGAACGAGTCATATTATAATTGTATGAATCATATGAATGAATAGTAAGGATAAAATCAAGGCTAGTTCTTTTTTCAATTCATGAATCATGATCATATTTTGTGCAATCATGCCAGCTATCCTACAAAATATGTATAGTTAAACAACACATGTATACATACATGTATTTATGCATGGTGTTGGATTTGCTGGCTATTTTTTGTGTACATATAACTTTTTTGTTTAATTTATGCATGGATCATATTCAAGCTCATTTAATTATTTGTTTTTGTATTTTAAACTTTCTTTGTTACTTTGAATTTGGATACCAAGGGTGTTTTAGTTCCCCTATCAACATGTAATTAGTATGAGTAATGTCATTATGGCGTCAATGTTCAAATAACATTTCTATGTTAGTATTGTTGAATGCTTATGAAAGAATATATTGACAATAAGCTTGTAACAGAGGATTCGCAGAAGTTTTGTAAGTGAACATTGGCAAGGAATATCAAGCCCGGTATTACTTGTGCTTCCTAATGGTTCCGAATGGAAGATGGACTGGGAAAAGCGTGATGCTGATGTTTGCTTTGTTCAAGGTTGGAAGGAATTTGCAGAGTTTTATTCTTTGGAAAAGGAGCAGGTTTTGATGTTCAAGTATGAAGGAAAGTCGCGGTTCAATGTTATAATACTCGGTCGGAGTGGCTTGGAAAGAGAGTATCCTTTGTTGAATGGAACTCTTGAAGCTGAAGGGAGTGGTAACTCTAAAAGGCCAAACTCTCCGTTGCGAAAAAAGAGAAGAACCAACACAGAAGAAGAAGCTAGATTCAATGAATATTCTCATAATGCAAGGCCAAGGGACAGAGATGGAAGGAGAATCTTCTTAAAATCTGAGGCTTCTAACAATGTGGAGGCACCAAAACATGCTGAAAGTAGTAGTGCTTTGGAGAGAGCCCGGGCCTTCAGTTCTAAGAATCTTTGGTTCTATCGCAGAATGAGACCAGCGTACATCAATAACTATCTTCTGGTAACCATAACAATTTACATAATATGGTTTGTCATCTCTGTCTCAACTTGTTTCTACAATTGAGAATTTTGTGCTAAAGAGAGTATAATTTTTAATGGCAGTTCAGAGCAGAAGATTATGTAACACAAGAAGAAAGAAAGGAGAATGAGTTTCTCAGTCTCTGGGTTACCGATGAGAGTAGACCATGGCATGCTAAGATCTCGAAGCATGATAATAATGGACAGATAATGCTTACTACGGGTTGGAAGCAATTTGTAAGGGACAACAACCTGAAACTAAATGATGTTTGTGTTTTTGAGAAAACTAGAAATTCTGAAGGACTTTCATTTAGAGTTATTATCTACCGTGCCACGCAAGAATCAACCAATATTCCATCTCAAGGTAGCAGAATAACAATAGAATTTCTTTGATATTATATGAAATTGCATTACCTTATACTTGTTGTTATGCTTTTCCGTTGCATGCTTATGGAGATGGAGCAAACCAAAGCAACCAAACCAATGTTAGAAACAGTTTTGCTGAAAGGGGCCATGAAGGAACTTCAAAAGAATACTCAAAAAGTAATGTCTTTATTATTCTG
>NC_029793.2:142197068-142216813 GCF_000816755.2 Arachis ipaensis | reverse complement strand
AAAATTTTCACTGTCAAGTCAAGTGTACTTACTGTCATGTAAACCGGTCTAATTGTTGTTGTTTCAGATTACAAACGTCGCGGACGTGCCAGCAAATGGACTGAAGATCAGTTCACTATCGCCTTAAAGCAAAGTCAGACGAAAAGAAGTGCGGTAGGATGAATTAGAGTAACATCTTGTGCTTAATTACTATTATAGCTGCTGTGTCATGCTGACTCTGTTGAATTTGGTGAACAATGCAGCACATACCTTATGGCTTTGCCAAAAAATATCTACAAAAAGCAAAAGCTTTGACACTGCAGATTGGGAACAGAATATGGGAGATTAAGCTAGACTATTATCCACGTCATTCCTATGCCAGATTATCTTCGGGATGGGACAAATTTGTTAAGGATTGTAATCTTAAGGAAGCAGATGAATGCACCTTTCAGCTGATAGATAGGGAGAACTTTGTATTTGATGTTAGAATTTTAAATTGCATCAACTGAATTCTAATTACTAGTCAGTAATACTTAGTGTACAAATCTTATTTCTTTATTTTCCTTTTTCTTTTATTTTTTTAAATTTATTTTTATTATGTAAATAGACAGTGATCTCTGTTTAAGAACAATGAATTGAATCTTGGAGCTTAAACTCATATCAACCAAATATATCACATTCTCCTAACAATAATTTGAATGATGGGATATTACAAAAGAGTGCCTAAGACATGGCCAACTGTTTGAGCATAAGCCACAAGCTAAAAGGATAATTTTGTCTTATTAGAAAAAATGGGATGATTATGAATGTTATCCTTTGCTATTTGGCATTGTGAGGCTCAAGAACACTCACATAGCTTCAACTCACCTCTTCCTTACACCAACTCATGTTATCTAAAAGGGTACCAAATTCTATGTCCACTCATCACTCTTATCAGCTAAATGAGCCAACCACGTGGACCAATCTTATTGGTCAGGAACACATTAGTAATGTGCAGCCTTTCATACCAGATTATCAAAGTGCAACATTATAGTAAAGAAGCTAACTCAAATTTCAATGTAGTGTGTTTCCATTTTCCAACTTTGAAGCTCAACTGTTTCAATGGCAAAGCCAGTTTCAATTGAGGTATGGAACCCAAATGGGAAATACAGAGTTGTTAGCACAAAACCAATGCCCGGAACTCGTTGGATCAATCTCCTTATCCAGCAAGATTGTCGTGTTGAAGTAATAATCATCATCAACTTTCTTTGCTTTGCTTCGCTTCTTTCTCATCTTAGCATGTGTTTTATTCTTATGTAAATCAAAGAGAGTCTTAATTTCTTTCTTGTTGGTTCTCTAATAGATATGTACACAGAAGAAAACAATTCTCTCAGTTGAAGACATTATTCAACTAATTGGTGATAAGTGTGATGGAGTTATTGGTCAGGTGATTATCATAACTTACAAGAAGATTGATTACAAGCTAAGCTTTTGTTCTTGTGATTATTGTTTCATATTCTTTTGTTTGGGTATGGTGATGGTGTTTTCATATTATATATATGTTTTCATTCAGTTGACTGAAGACTGGGGAGAAGAGTTGTTCAAAGCTTTGAGCAGAGCTGGAGGCAAAGCTTTCAGTAACATGGCAGTTGGTTATAACAACGTTGATGTCAACGTTGCTACCAAGTATGGTGTTGCTGTTGGAAACACTCCTGTAAGCTCCACCTTTTCCTCTTTCTGCTTCATATGCATGTACTTTTCTTATCGAAAACTTGCCATTTACACAATATTATACTCAACACCCTTGATTTGTTAAATCACAAAAGGGTGTCGTGTAATATTGCCTGATTTCAGAGGATATAGACATTATTGGAATGTAACATAAGCCTTGATTGCTTAATTGGTAGGGAGTTCTGACTGAGACAACGGCAGAGCTGGCAGCTTCATTGACTTTAGCGGCTGCTAGAAGGATAGTTGAGGCTGATGAGTTCATGAGGGCAGGATTATATGATGGATGGCTCCCTCATCTGTATGATATGACAATAATTGCTTTCTTAATGCTGATAATAATGTGCAAAATACTCCATTTGATGGTTGAAAATAGTTTCTTTGCTTAGCTTAGCTTAGCTTTGTTTCTGATGCAGTTTTGTTGGAAACCTGCTGAAAGGACAAACAGTTGGTGTTATTGGAGCTGGCCGTATTGGATCGGCTTATGCAAGAATGATGGTAATGTCTAAAATTTTTCAGTAAATCTCATTGAGTGTTCTTCAGTCTTCAATACTTGTAATGATTATGATCAGTACAGTGTGTCAGATTTCACAACCAAAACTCTAATTAAGTTGATGGTGATGCCTGATGATAATATATGCATATTATGGTTACTCTTGTTTTGGCACTGTATCAGGTTGAAGGATTCAAGATGAACCTGATTTACTTTGATCTCTACCAGTCAACTCGACTCGAAAAGTTTGTTACAGGCATGCTCCTATCCACTCACCCTCCCCAGTATACATATTATCAACTGATGGTTCTGTTTGCATCCTATTATTGTAGCTTATGGTGAATTCTTGAAAGCGAATGGCGAGAAACCAGTGACTTGGAAAAGGGCATCATCCATGGATGAGGTCCTTCAGCAGGCAGATATAGTAAGAACTTGAATACACTAGCTAAAACTAGAACATGCTTCAATTTGATTTTTCCAAATAATATGGTATTTTCTTTTTCTTATGGATGCTTTTGTAGATTAGTCTTCATCCTGTATTGGATAAAACCACTTATCATCTGGTTAACAAGGAGAGACTCTCCAAGATGAAGAAGGTACAAGTTAACTTTGTAGTAAAATCTTGATTATTTGTGGCATTAAGAGGTGCTAATTCTTGTTAGTGAGTGATGATATGATATCCTTATTTCAGGAAGCAATACTAATAAACTGCAGTAGAGGGCCTGTTATTGATGAAGCTGCACTTGTTGACCATTTGAGGGAGAATCCAATGTTTCGCGTAGGACTCGACGTGTTTGAGGTGAGTGAACCTTACCTAATTATAAATAATCACATTCTTGTTAAATTACCATTTTAATTAGTTAATTCTAATCTTTTCTTAGGATGAGCCTTACATGAAGCCTGGGCTCTCAGAGATGAAGAATGCTATTGTGGTACCTCACATTGCTTCTGCTTCTAAGGTACATTATGCTAAAAGGTACATTTTTATGGTTTTGGTTTGATTATGTACTTTAGCAATGAAATTGTTGATCTGAATTTTGCAGTGGACTCGTGAGGGAATGGCCACACTAGCTGCTCTAAATGTTCTGGTATCTCATGCCACACTATCATCTTGAATTTATTTCAATGATCACTAATGATGCTATGATCTAACAGAAATTATTGATATAACCTGTTTTTTAGATCTGTATTATTAGATTATCTTAGTGCATCATGCACCACATTTAACTTGGTTTGCCATAACATTTTCGATGTGATACTCATTGATTATAAATTTGCAGGGTAAGATCAAAGGGTACCCAGTTTGGTTTGATGCCAATAGAGTGGAACCGTTTCTGAATGAGAATGCTCCACCACCAGCTGCATCCCCAAGCATTGTTAATGCAAAAGCTCTTGGTAACACATGATATTATTATCTTACATACTAAGGGCCAATAGTTATTGTTCTAATCTCTCTTAAATAATGGACTTCGTATTTTTTTTTCTGAAATGCAGGTTTGCCAGTTTCAAAGCTATAGGCATGTCTACATGCTCTTGTGTTTTTTTCTCCTATGGGGGGCCTTCAATTGCAGAAAAAAAGATCAATTTTTGTGTGTTGAGTTAGGCTCTTGTGGCATGGAAGGGTGGAATACCTGAGAAGATTTTATATGTAGAGTGCTGATGGCAATGTATGAATAATTACATACTATCATGTTCATATTAGCAACTTAGCATCAAGTACTTGTAATGTATTTGAAATGCTAAATAAGCATAAATGAACTTACATACATGAGGATTGAGTAAAGTACCAAATCTGACCATGAAAAATCGAGACACAGATAAAACTGACCATGCAAGATTGAAAATTAACTTGTACACATCAATGATGACCTCCGCACTGCAAATCTAACATTAAATAAGGGGATAAAAAATTAATGTCACCTTGGAAGGGGAAAAAATATGATATTATCAAAGATATGAGTGAGATTATCCTTTCCAAAAAAAAGTGTATATCAATATAGTGTTCTCCAAATGTTATATTCAAATGACATCCGTGCAAATAATTTGCTACATAACGCATCATACAAACTATAAATCACTAATAATTTGGCTACAAATTTCTTCTCCCTTTTATCATTGATTTGAGAAAAAAAACGCCTTCGTTGCCATTGAAAAAGATTGTTCCGAAGACATTTGATGGTGTAATATTCAAAGTGAAGGAGGCCTCACTGAAAGTATCTTCAATTATCGAGCTAATGATTCATGAAAATGGCTAATGAAAACCACTTGTGGATGGATAGAGATTGGACCCCATATGTCAAAATGCACCAAATCAAAAATTTCATTAGAAATTGTAGAACTTACATGAAATGGTAGTTTCTTCTGTTTGGAAAAATGGAAAACATCACAAGGCTTTGTTAATTTTTTACATTCAATGAATGGATAGCTGGTATGGACTAATCTGAGTTTATCTAATGGAATGTGACCTAGTCTAATGTTCCATATGCTATCACTAACTAGTGTTAGTGCTACTGCTATTGCCGCTTATGAGTGATGCATTTGATGTTCTAGCTAAGTGTTGTCTAGTGATTAGACTTGTCATTAGTGGTGTGTGGAAGCTGTGAATGATGAGTGTATACGAACCTCCTTGCTCCTTGCTCCTTGCTCATTAGCTGTGCCAATCGTCTTCCATGTATTCAGATCCTGTATCTCACAACCCTTGTCAGCGAACCAGCATTCACAACCCAGATTCTTGGTTATTTGAGATGAGGCGGTAGCCCATGTTTTCTATAACATGTGTCAACAAGGTGCCCACTCTTGTGACAAAAAGAGCACATCCGAGTAGGTGGTCTGCCAGTCCTGCCACCTCTGCCACGGCTTCCTCTTCCACGAACAGTAAAACTTTGAGAACCAATGGTGGCATTAACAGTAGTTTGAGCAGCTGAAACAGCATTGGCTTCTAGGATATCAAGGGTTCCAAATTGTTGCTCTTGTTGAGTGAGAAGTGCAAAGGCATCATTCAGTGTCGGTAATGGTTCCATTAGCATGATTTGAGATCTTGTAACAGAATATTGATCATTTAATCCTCTCAGCAAGCGCACCAGGTAACTATCCTTCCTGTAATTTCTAACAATGCCAAGTCCACATGAGCAAGATTCACCACAATTGCAATCTGGAATTGGCCTAAGACTGTCAAGTTCTTGCCATATTGCTTTCAGTCTCGCGAAATAGGAGGTGATACTCAACTCTCCTTGTTTGATAGAGAACATTTGTTCTTCAAGATCAGCCACTCTAAACACATCACCCTCATAATATCTATGCTTAAGATCGCGCCAAATATCAGCAGCATTATCATTCCATATCACACTCCGTAAAATTTCCTCACTGATCGATGAGATAAACCATGATACTACAAGAGCGTTACATTTTTCCCAAGCCATGAAATTGGGATCAGATTCTTGTGGTTTCGGAAGGCTACCATCAACAAAGCAAAATTTGTTCTTGCATTTTAATGCAATTGTCATAGCTCTTGACCAAGAATCATAGTTTCGAGTAGTTAACACAACATTGATGATGGATATGCCTGGATTCTCTTCAGGATGCACGAAATAAGGGCTCGAAGGATCAGTAATAGAGCTTACCGGCGAGCGAGGGATTTGAGATTGGAGGTTAGAGATCTGCGCAAGAACACGAGCTAGGTTCTGAAGATCGGAAGCTGAGAAGCTTGAATTCGCCACAATCGGAGTTTCTTTATCGTGATCCATCGAAATCAGTAACCTTCTTCCCTCGAGATCTCGTTGATCGGAGCTGGTACTTCACTGAGATGAATCTTGGAATGAAGCAGCCACGCTCTCATCAAAATCTGTGGAATGAGTACAAGAGAAGAGAAGAAGAAGAAGATCGGAAACGAGTCACATGAAGGCTCACCGCAGCATGTTGAACTTCGTTGAACTTGTGACCGAAATTGCAGAAAGAAAAAGAAGAGAGAGAGAGAAAGTAGAGCTTAGCTCTAACTACTTTGCACCTATCCTAACTGCATTTCACTAACTAGTTTAACAGAAAATCTGGAGCAAAATTATATCTATGATCATTCAGTATTTGGAGATGCATGCTGAAGGCCTGAAGCTCTTAGTATGAATGCCATAACTTTCATGCATGTTTTTACATCTTAAAAAAGAGATGTTTTTGCCGGATTTTTGTCCGAAATAAAATTAAAAAAGTAATTATTTTTTGAAAAATGAATTTTGAACTTTAATTTTTTAAATATTTTTTTTTTGCATTTAGGATAAGTTCGTCGCGCCCCGGTGAACTCTATAATTTATATAGAGTTCGTCGCACTACTGGCGAACTTCAGGTTGAGTTCGACACACTGTATAACCATGGGGCCATTTTCATTTGTCGCTTTTCTTCCAAATTTCTTCTCCAAATCCACTTTGTTCCTCCTTTACTTGTGATATTCAGATTCTTCTGTACGAGATTTTTTGTCTTTCGACGTCTGTGAAGTTTGTTATCCACTACATCGCCATTTTCAGGTCAGTATATATTATGTTAGTTAGAGTTACTGCTTTTATGTTAGTTAGAGTTACTATTTACATGTCAGTTAGAGTTACTGTTTAATGTTATTAGTTAGAGTTACTATTTATATGTTTATTAGAATTATTGTACAGTGTTTACATGTTATTTAGAGTTACTGTTTACTGTTTACATGTTAGTTAAAGTATATAACATGTTAGTTAAATTTTTTATGTTATTATTTTCAAGTGCAGTTGCTGTTTACTGTTTATAACACGTTAATTAGTATAAGTTATTAGTTAATTGTTAATTAGTTTAGTCAGAATAATTAGTTTAAGTTGTAAATTAGATGGTAATTAGTGAAATAATTAGTTAGATAAGATTAGAAGAAAATATGATTAGTAAAATTTAGTTTTCAGTTATTTATTGATTAGTATGTTTATAGAGTTTGATGATACACTTTACAACTTCTGTTGACACTAACACTCATACCTGTTTTGCACATGTGGATTGCATATTGAACTGTTTTTGTGTACAGGATTACCATTCTCGATAACAACAGAGAGAGTAAGCATTGTGTGAAAATAAATTGAAACAGTTATAGTGAAACAAGTTGAACTTATGATATTTGAGACTGGCTACATTTTTCTATTTTACACTATTATTTCACGCAGCTATGTGTATGCATATTGGTCTAATTGTGAATATTGCTTATACTTATTATAGTTTTAGTTTTGTTTTGGTATCTGAGTTTTTTTTTTAAGGCTGCTCCATGATTTTGTTGCTGAAAAACTGTTTCTGAAACATTGGTTTATCATTATTTTTTTCTATTTTTTTTGATTGTTGAACTCTGTTGGGTGACTGTAAATTAATCTTTACACTTTTACCTGCTCTACATTTTTTTTGCATATATGGTGAACTATTTTTCTATGCAGGTATCCCTCCTTAATGACAAAAGGGAGAGAAAGAAAATGAATTGAAAGGTCGTTGTCTATTCTATCTTGATCTATGATGATAATGCTTGAACCTGCTGTTTATAATTTGAATTTGCTGCTATTTATTATTTGAATTTGTGTTTAAAAATTTGCAATTTGATCTGGTTGTGAATATTGTTTATAGCTTAGCATCTGAGCTCTTGAATAAATATCTTTTAATTAATATTTGGTTTAGCTCTGATACCAATTGATGGTAATCAGTGGCTAAGAGAATGGGAGGTTGAATCTTAACCCCTTTTTCTGAGTATCACTTTCTGCCTTTCAAAATAGATTCAGGAGAGTTTTCTGCGTTTTGTCTCATAACCAGACACGAGACATTTTTTTTGTCTCGTACCCAGTCAAGAGATATTTTTCAATTTTGTCTTCTTAGCAACAGAAACTAAAATAGAGTAGAAGAGAAAGAGAGAATCACATCAAGAAATATCCTGATTCAGCTGCTAAGTGCAATGCAGCCTACGTCCAGTCTCCATCACAACAATGATGGAATTTCACTATAATCAACTGATTACAGACACCAATTCTTTCCTAGGAACTACCCATTTTTATTTGGGACAAGTCCAGAATCTATATCCAAAAATGAACTTGATTTGGTCACCTACCAAGCTTTCAACTGCTAAGTGCTAACCCAACTTGCAAGGGGACTCCCATAGAATCATGATACACAATATATAGATGTACAAAGGACGTCTAAGACATCTATGGCTTTTTCTTCAATTTTGTACACTCTGCATTTTATCTCTCACGGGCTTTTTCTTACAAACCTCACTCTGTTTGCCATTTTCACTATGAGACTCAAACAGACAAAACTAAAGAAAAGAAAACAAAATGTAACACATTGAAGGAGAAGAACTTCTGTTAGCTTGGGTAGCTATGAGAACTCTGTGTTTACTCTCCTTGATCTCAACCCTTGGCCGTTCACCCTTATTATAGAAGGGGAAGCTTCCAGGGTTAAAATCGATTGAACCGAGCCAACTTCTTCTTCTTCAACACCAAAACCGGTTCAGACAGAAAGAAGAGAGAGGGAACCGAAAGCAGAACCAACATGCAATTACCTCTCTCTCATCCCTTCTCATCAAGATTCATCAATCTGAGCCTTCCATCTTGACTTGGTCTCCAAGAAGGATTTCTGACCCTTGATGAACTCTTGATCCTTGACAGCTCCTTCTGTTCCATTTTTGCTTCTACCTCCACATAGCTACAGTAGCTACCTTCTGTGATGGATGAACAAAAGTGGAAATGAGCTTCACTTCAGAGATCTTCTTCTCTAACCGAATCGGATTGCTTCTACTTTAGGCCGGAGATCTTGAAGCTTCTTCACCACATCTTGCCTTTAGTGGAAAAGATCTCAGCCACGTCATGCCTTGGATCTTCTTTTTGCAAGGGCCATCATCACCTTGGCCGCTTGCTTCATCCTAGCTTCTCTGCTTCTTCCTCTGATAGATTCTATTTTCTTCTTTTCTGTCAGTGAAGTGACCGAAACCAAAGAAAGAGAGGAGAGAGAAGAGAGAAAAGCTTTGAATGAAAGTAAAGAAAGAAATTAAAATGAGTTAAGTTTTCACTTTCCATTCCCCTATGTATAGTAACGTGTGAACTCTTAATTGCCATCAAATCAATTTTGAACTTTCTCTTTCCTGTTACCAATACATGCAATTAAACCAAATAAATTACATTTGAATTCCATCAAAAGTGGGAGTAGGTGACCGAACTCATCAAGCTCCATTTCCTTTCTTTCCTTTTTCATTTCGGACCAACCTATTCGTTGGACCAAGAGAAATATGTTATGGGCTTTATATTAGCTATCTGACCCAATTAACATTTGTGATGCAAAACATAATTCAGCCCCAATTCTTGAAATATTATTTTACCAAAGGCTAAATCTTTTTTCAACATATTGTGCTTTATGTTGCTTATGCCCAATAATAAAAAATCTGTACACAAAACAGAAACAAATAATTTGAAGCCAAAATCATATTAATAATTTTTAATTAATATTTTTAACAATGTTTGATCATCATATTTTAAAGTTTTCCAAACTCAACAGAGTTAATTGACGGTTTCATGTAGTTGGCTTACATTTTAATTAGTAAGTTTATAAACTGATTAAGATGTAAGGTAGACAATTAGTTGGTTTAAATATGTCTTTTAAAAATTTAGTTAATGTGAAAGGAACTGAGTTTAGTATATGTTATTTTATTTTACTAGAGTGTGGTTAGATGAAGCAGTAGTTATTGGGCTACGATACGCTTTACAGATTGGATCAAGCTGAGCACATTGCTGGCAAACTTGATCGAGTGATACACTTTTATCACTCTTGTTTATTATATTGTAATAAACAGTGAATTTGTTATTTTATGTGTTGACCCTCCTTTTTTTTTTAATATTTTTCCGTTTGCTAGGCACCTCGGATCTTGCACACTAGACGGAATTTGATGAGACGCTCACCTGAGCAAATTAGGTCATATCTCACGCGAGTCGGGTTTGAGCATGTGGCGTCTATGGTGGAGTTCGAGCACGATTGGCCATTGTCGTCGGCGTTGATATAGAGGTAGAGACCTGAGTTCCACACATTTCATCTACCATGCAGGGAGATGACTATCACCTTGCAGGACGTGGCCTACCAGCTGAGACTCAGAATCGATGGACAAGTACATCTGCATAGCGAATAACCAACGAGGAAGCTCGTTGTATGACTCCTCCCAATCGCCATATATTCTAGCAATGACTCTCTGCTTTACAAGCCAAACTTTTCTGTAGGATGTCTTGTAACCAAAGTGATTCTCCACACCTCCTTGTTGAACCCTGGTGCTGATTGCTTTGACCATTGTAAAGATGTGTTGAGCAATCACCTTTAAATCCAACCTACGATGGTCTTGCCCCATTGATGTTTGCATGCAAATATGAGGACCAGTGTATCTCCTAAGCTCCTATTTTTCTTGCTTTCGTCGATATGATATGAGTATGCTCCAAGAACAACCGGATCCGAACTGGATACACTGTATATTATATCTCAATTGGTCACTCTCTACTATTTTATACTCTGCATCTCTCCTAATGTTGTACCTCTTAACTGCCAACATGACTTCTTCCTTGTTCTGAAATTGTTGTCCAACTTCGAACTCATTGCTTGGATTTCTTCGGGGCCTCCCTGGGTAAACGACCAATCCAAAGTCATATCATCAAGATTCAACCTGGAGAAGTGATCCGGCCGGTCATATGGTCGAGAAATGGCAGGCTGTGTCAAAGCAATTTATGTGTCACCGTAGTAGTGCATCTCTTCTTCATTGTCACCATCATCAGGAATTTCTGTTGGTTCATCATCAGCATCGTCTCCGTCATCAGGGCTAACTTCATACTGATCCATCATCAAATCTCTGATAGTAGAATCCTCATGACTTTCAACATTATCTTCCATCATGTCAGCATTACCAACTTCAACGTTAGACCCCTCTTGACTACCTTCAGGTGGCATATTTAGATCGACCATCGTCCTTCTAATATTTCGCCTAACAGCTCCACTTAACGGACTATCGTCGACAATATCTGCAGATGATCCTCGTCCACCCAACTCAATGAGAAACACGAATAATTCCAACAGATGAACATTTGTCCATCGGTTGTGCCACGACCTTATAAGACGTACGTCCTCGTCATCACGTAACCGATACCTAATTCCAAACAACAGAAACATTTCTCAAAATTGTGGTCTAATAAGCATACTAACAACAGAGTCAAGCCAACTGTGACATACCTTTTATAAAACAAATTGTCATCTACTTCGTTCAGATATCTGTAGTAATTTTTTTTTTACTCTTTTCGTCCGTTGCTGCCCGAATGCAATATCAGATTCTTCAACGCTGTTAAACTGTTGACTTCCGGTGTCATATACGTAATTATCGGTTGCCCAGACCTAAAAACAATAGAACTTTCTTCTTCATACACTATTTCACCATCATAATGAATGGATAATAATGGATTCATTGACATTGTAGAAAAAAAATGCCAAAAATAAGAATGAAAGTAGAGAATAAAATTGTGGTTCGAGCTCTATTCTCCAACAGGGATGCTTATATTTTGTCGAACTTAACCTGAAGTTCGCCGGAAGTGCAGCGAACTCTATATAAATTGTAAAGTTCGCTGGGGTGCAACGAACTTGCCTTAAATGTAAAAAAAATCGCATTTAGAAAATTAAAGTTCAAAAATTGTTTTCCAGAAAATAATTATTTTATTTATTTAAAAAAATCCTGTTTTTGCGTGGTTAGTTTCAATATTTTCCAATTATCTCAACATTGAAAGTTTCTTTGATTTTGCATTGGAGTCATTGTACAATATAGCAAAAACAACAATGGGATGGACACAAGACCGAATTCGCAAGGAATTTTATCCTGACGATGCTTTAGGAGAATACTAAGATGGGTGGCTCCATGCATCATGGGTGAAAAAGTGACAAACAATCTTTAAGGATCCAATTGTTCATATTTCAATAATGGTTTGAATAAATTATTATTATTACTTTTATATTAATGAGGAGTTTGGACAAGTTTCAATTTCCCTATATTTGTGGGTATTCGTACAAGTTTAAACTTTTCATTTGGTAGCCCGAGTATTTTCTTGTCGAGCAGTAAAAAAGCATCTGGAACCTTTTGTTGCCAGATAATTGATAGCCCATGTGAGATTCATGCATTTTATTAGTTTTTTGTGTTCCAATTGGCTTATGGAGAAAATGCTTTTGCTTCCTTCGTTTTTTGGAAAAGATGTGGCTTGCTTCGGCACTAACAAGGTTTTAAGCCGTAACAACGGTTTGACATTTGTGAATGATTTCATGAATGTGGTTGGGAATGATTATTAGATAAACATTTGCACCCGGCCTCCCACGACAGCAAAACCAATAATTGTTCATTAGGGGAAAGGATTAGAGGAAGGCACCAAGATATACATATACGCAAGACATTTTAGGATCCAGAACGATCTTACAATTGCGTAAGAAAGTGGAAGACAAAGGCCAAAACCATAATTTGGAAAGCTATATTTGACTTCACATTGATCCACATGTGAATCGCAAAACACTAGTCCACAATATTACAAGATCAAAGATCAGTTCCAGAAAACGCATATGACAACATAGGCAGGTACCTTAGTCAGGCAATGCGGTTCCTCGTTCAAGATTATTTTTAATCTCCAGTGTGTATTTACCAAAGGCTCGTTCAATCTTCTTGTTAAAGTGCTCATTACGATCATTGATCGAGTCAATATCTTTCTCTTCATGAAACCGTCTTCTCCTACTAAACGACTTGCGCTTCTCTTCCCTATCCTTTAGCTCCTGTACCATCTTGTCGATCTTGTCCTCTGAGATTTTTGGTGCCTACAATGTAAGGAGAGACTTGTCAGGAGATACACAACACACACAAGATCCTGAAAACGAAAATATGCTAATATTTGTTCGTAGTATACCTTTCCATACTGGAGACTTGAGGCTTCACGGTAGAACTCCGGATCAGCTTCTTTCATTCTATTGTATTCTTCTAAATCCACATCAATTTTCTTGGTCCGCTTTTTGTATGCATTGTATAGCGTCTTCTGATTAAAAACTGAACAAAAACAGCATATTAGCTTCAATTGATAGAAAGAAAAAAAAAGGGAAGAACAAAGGAAAGAGAGAAGTATAATACACACAAAAACATAACAAAGGAAATAAGCTACACTACAGCAGTGTACCAGTTTTTGAAAATTCCATTTCGCTTTAGCGACTTTTTGATAACACTGACTTGACGATAGCCGAAAATAAATATAATAAAAGGGAGTAAAAAATCTTGGATAAGTATTCAGCATACCATCCCAACCAAAAGGAGCAGGATCTTTCTCCCATTTCTTGTATTTCCCTTCTGCACTCTCTTGGGTGTCAAGCATATATGCCTTTGTCATATCCAATCCATTTGCATCGAGGAGTTTTCCAATCTTTTTCTTCCTATCCTCAAGCCACTTCTGTTTAGAAACACCCCTAGATTCGGTTGGAGCTTCCATCCTCTTTTTTTCAGCAGCTATTTCGATTTGATTTCGCTTTTTAGCTTCTTGCTGCCAGGGAAATAAAACAAGCCTAAGACTTCTTGAAAGGTTCGAAAAGAAACCAAGTCTTGAAACAAAAAAAATTCTGATTACATTACCATCTTGGCTCTCAACTCCATCCACTTTTTCTGTCTCCCCGAGAGATTTGCAAAGCCCCCATCCATCGTTTCCTCTGGAGCAGGCATGTCAGGTTCACTATCAGAATTTTCAAGAGCGGGCCTTTCATCATGTGTTTCCTCATCCGGATATAACTCTTCCTGGACAGCTTGCTTACCACGACTTCCACCGCTAGCTTGTGCAACTTCTGATAGACAAAGGAAACAAACGGTAAACACAGACAGACAAACTACACCAATCTATTCATTTGAAAAAGTAGAAAAAAAGTTTAATATAACTAAAGAAAACTTCTTTGCTCTTTGACTTATAAGTTTAAAATTGAAATGAAACATTGTTCAGCATGATAGGCTTATCTACTTAAGCTTCCTTTCTTTTACTGGTGGGATATGATCAAACACAATTATGGTCACCACACCTAGAAACATAATTTTTCCGGTGGAGATTAACAGTGACCTTAATGATTAACCGTGGTTATTATTCAAGAACACAAACAAAGCTAGAACTAAACAATAACAAGAAGGTAAGATTCAATTGCTTGAGAAAGTTAAAAAGCATGAATCATTGAAGCAAATCGTCAAATGAAATAAACAGAATAGACACTGATTGAAAAGAAACAAACCAGCTTCCTTTTGTTGCATCCTGATTTTTGCTTCGGCTATGATTCTAAAGCAGTAATCACTACATTCATGATAAGGATTGCTAGCATTCCGACAATCGGGATGAACTGCTCGTTCCTCAGACATCTTCTGCAGAATATTCTTAATCCCTCAAAACCTGTTCCTGCATCAATTAAAGCAAACAAACAAACAAATATCTTATTGAAGTTTCCGGCATGTAAAAAAAAATTATCATTCCACAAGAAATAGCACCAAACCCTAAACCCTAAACAAATCGCGCCTTCAGAACTTAGATGGAATTGAGAACAGAATTATTGCAGCTGACATAAATCGAAAATCAAGAGGATTAAAGAAATTGCTGAAAAAGTTGGGGAAATCGATTTTTCTGCGAAATAAAAGATTTAGAGAAGCTAAGCGAATCGATGGGAAAAACGTAACTGGAGAAGAGGAAGAGGTGAAAGAGACGAACCTGGTGGCAGTAGCGATCTGACAGTAGGGCTTCGCAACAAGCACGAAGCGAATTGGAATCGGATTTGGATTTCAGTATTTAGTATTCAACAAATTGAAGCTCCAATCTCACAGCTAACGCCAAACGGTATCTAATTTGATATTTTCCCCCTTTTTTTTCTTTCTTACTTTTTAGGGTTTGTGGTATGAAGTATGAAAATATGATTATGCTACGGTAATTATTTATAATTATGTTTGGATATAACAATATAAAATTATTTTTTTATTTATTTATTATATGAAAAATATTTTTTTTTAAGAGAAAAAAATCTTTTAAAAAAATATGTAAATTACAATTTCTCAAAAAGAAATTTTTTTTTATTTTTCTAGTATTTTTACTTTTACTACTAGAAATTTGTCAAACACGCTAAAAAAAAAAGATATTTTTATTAAAGAAATTTTTTTTATCAAAATAATAACGCCTAAATAAACACTTAATTTCATTGGATAAAAAATTTATTTTAAAAATATCTTTTAAAGTAAACTCGTCTAAATGTGTTTCAGAATTTATCATTCTTTAATGAAACAAGTCATAAGATTCTATTTTGTGATGAAATAGAAAATAAAGTTCGTTCTTGTAAAATATCTTTTAAAATGAACTCATCCGGATGAGCTTAGAACAAAGTTTATATTGTAAAACAAATCATTTTGCTTTATTTTACAATATAAACTTCTTTTCTTTTTCTTTTTTGTGTAAAATTTATCTTAAAATTTAGTTTAATTTTTTTATATATAATGTAAAATATCAAGTAATTTTACACTACCAAGACTGAAAGATTAAACACCAAACATCAACGATCTTTACTATCACATCTTACATCCATCCACACTAGTTGAAAACCTATTCAAGGATTTATTATATATATTACTGTCATAATTGAATACAAGCCCTTATTGGCTAATTCACACACTTAAGTCCGGAATAATTAAAATTTGGATACCCGTGTCATGGTTTAAAATTAAAATTGACACAAATTCAACTTCAAAATATTACAGACCATCATCAATCAAAGAGCACAGAAAGCAGGGAATAACCCCTTCGCTCCCAACAAACAAAATTCCCTGATGATTGCCATGCCATCAACCCAATTTTGTTGGGATGTAAGGACTGGGAATTATTAGATATATAAACAATAAATAAATAATTGAAAGTACAATTGTGAGGGTGCATGTGTAAAGTGTGTTAATATGCATTATATGCATTCATTGTTCTTCATACTACTTAATACTATCTTGGCTAGAAAATGTAACCTCCAAGCTAGTTTATTCAGTAACATATCCTACCCTGTTAACCATCAACTCAATACTAAATGTGCACTTCAAAGACCAAATTTCTTAGTTCTTGCATTTACAATAGTTGATCTAGCAAGGATTTGATATCCAAATTATCAACCTTGGACTTGATAGATGACATGTTCTTGTCCAGATCAGAAGACTTCAGCTCAAGCTCACTCAAACGCCCTCTCATCTCTTCAACTCTTGTTTTAAGATCAGTTACCTCTTGCTCTTTCTGAGCCAAAGTTGCCATTTCTGACTCCAACTCTTTCCTCAGCAATTCCACTTCGTGATTCGATTTGGCCTTCTCTGCCTCCACTGCGCGATGCTCGTTGATGTGTTCAATGTTATCAGCAATTTCATTGAGTATGCTACGCAACCAGGCAACGCGAAGTTGGGCAGATTCTACATCCTTGAGAATAGCCATCAATTCTTTGACTTTGGACTTTGTTAATTGCATAATTGATGCAGATTGCAACTCTTGGACAAGAAAACACACACACTCAATGTAATATGATCTCATCACAACTGATTCCAAGTGGCAGGTTTCTCCAATGTCTCCATACTTCTCAAAGATGGAAAGCAGGATGGGAGCAAAGCTCTCTTTGACATGGTACTTCCCAACTGGAACACGGGACTCAGATACCACAGACTCGGTGTCATCTCCATCACTATCTTCATTACCATTGTGTGTAGCAGAAAAAGCAAAGTCCATGGCAGCAGCTGAGGCAGTAAGACCCCCGGTATCATCAACAGAGGTGACTGGAACAACTTTGTTTGAACCATTTTTGTCCACTTCTTTCTTTGTCTGTCTTGGGTCGGCAAATTCCTCAGCATCATCCTTCGGTTGGACTTTGTGATTAACAGGCTGACAAAAGAAAAAAAATGGAAGAGACAAGTAAAATAAGCCAAACTTTTTTTAAAAAAAAATAAAGTATTGTTTGTTGAAATATGTAAGGAAATAAGGAATTACCATGATATCTGCGACGTGTATTTCTCCGGAAGCTGGTACTATCTCACTGTTTTTTGTTTCCATCTTTTTCCTTCCAGAGTCAGAATAGCTTGATAGGGGTGATGAAGCATCAGAGAGATAAATAGCCCCAATTTTCGAGGGTGGAACACTGTCAAGAACAGGAAGTTCTGGTTTTGATCCATGCTTCTTCCTGCCAAAGCTTAAGGAATTGGCAACTGAAATTTTAAAGTATTCTGGTCAGGCATATACTCATAGTGTGAAATTTATCTAGCCATATCAATAATCTACATCATCACCACATTTTCTACCGAGCCAAACAAATTAAATAAGCAGAAACGATAAGGCTTAACACTTTCATTAACCAATTTATATGCATGGACAAACATGCAAGACAAATATACAGGACATGTATCATTGCATCTATGAGATGGACGGCAGAATGATTTGTCAAATAATATAAATCCATTACCATGAAATGGTCAAACAAAATTAAATCAGTATGCAAGACAGTCTATACCATTTGTACACAAGCAATTGAATCAAATGATTCTAGATATCATTGTCAATCTTTAACTAAAAAGTTGAATTCCTGCGACACTTTTGCAGTTACCGGAAACATTACTCAGGTTCCCCCTTGAGATGAATCTTATTCTTCAAATCAAATCGTGTGAGAAAGACTTTGCAATAGTAAAATTCTTAGAGGGTGAAGAAATTCACTTACTGTATAACTGGTTAAATATTATTGGGACTAAAATCGTGAAATTTGATACTAAATGGTAGGTTACTTATTATAAGCTTAAATCAGAGTGGGAACCTGAATCAGCTCCTGCCACTCTTCTTTTGTTGCAATTTTCATCACACACATGGTAAGGATTAGATGCTTTAGGACAACCAGATTGAGAGCGTTTTTCTTCATTCATCTTTTTTCCAAGCTCACCATCAGTAACACTTCTTCGATAATCTTTTAAGGAAAAAAACAGAGAAATAAGATGCATGTGTTCAAAGATTGGAACTAAGCACTCCTAGACTAAAAACAAACACAAAACAAAACAACAAAACAAAACAGCAATAAAAGTTTGAGTGAGTAAAAAGATCAAACAGAAGGCGTGCATAACTAACCAAATCCCTTTCTGTTCTTGTGAGGCTTGTAGTTAGGGTCCTTGCTCTTGTGAACACAAGCTTCAGTGCATTCATGGTAGGGATTAGAAGCATACACACAATTTTGCATCACTCTTCCGTTCTGGGCCATTTCCGCTTTCAATTTCACAGTGTCTCTTCCTGCCTCAACTTTGTTACCACCAACCAACCAAGGTGTAACTGTTTCATCCAAAATAAACAAACTCAGATTAAACAACTAATCATATATTATATCATGATCATTCTAATAAGAAGATTTAGAGAGAGCAACACATACAGCAGGAAGAGACACCCATGAAAACAAAGAAAAGAAAAGAAAATAATGAAAAATAAAAAGCAATGATGAAAGAAAAAGAAAAAAGAAACACCAACCTAGAGAAAAGTCAAAGAAAATGTTAAAAGCAAAGAAGGATGAACACAGAAGTAGGTGCAGCAACCCACAAATTCCAAATCACAACAGTCCCACGATGTTAATTGTTTTTGTTTTCAAGAAAGCAATTTAATTTAAGGAAGCGTTTGTTTCTTGACCACAAGAGTTAATAAGTGTGTGTGTGTGGCATCACCAGAATTCTCATAACATGTTTCTAGGAACTGTATGACCATGGAAAAAGTGAAAATTAAAAACGAGGACCGAACTCAACAATCAATGTGAATGGATCTTTTGAAATTTTGTGTACAAAGTTTAATTGCGAGTATTATTAAGAAATTAAAGATAGTCAAAGTTCTAGAAAGTCACGCGCTACAAGTACAAAATTTGCAGCTGCATTTGTGCCGAAAATGCTGACGTCATTGATGAAGCTAATAAGTTAATCAGTTTGGATTTTGGAAGAATTTCATTTCAAATGTATCTTAAATATCGGTGTTTCGGTCACTTTAATCGTTCATTTTAGTTATAAAAGATTTATATAATATATATTAATTAAAATCGTTTTTTTTTTTTTTACTAAAGATATGAGACTCGAATCTGTAACCTCTTAATTGAGTATGGAGAGACTATGTCATTTGAGCTATTATTCAATGGTAATTCAAATCATTAAAATTATTGAAATATTGATGTTTTATATATAGGTTTAATTACTCTGCTGGTCTTATAGTTTCGCAAAATTTTCAATTAGGTTCTTATACTTTTTTTTTCTTTTAATTGAATCCTTACACCAAAATTTTTTTTAATTGGGTTCCTACACTTTTTTTTTCCTTTTATTTAGGTCCCTGTACCAATTCTTTTTTTTTAGTTGGGTCCCTATAAAATTAAGCCAATTACTATTAAGAGGGACTTAATTGAAAAAAAAAATTAGTGCAAGGACCCAATTTAAAAAAAAAAATATAGAGACCTAATTGAAAATTTCACGAAACTATAAGAATCAACAAAATAATTAAACCTTATATATATTTAA
>NC_029793.2:142182639-142196954 GCF_000816755.2 Arachis ipaensis | reverse complement strand
AAATAGACACCAAAAAAAATTGTGACAAACTATCTCTTGCCGTTACTTAGCTGCAAGTTATTGACGGGGGTTCTTCTTTATTCTTTTTTTAACATCTTTTTAATATTATTCAATGTCGATTGATCTAGATGAGTCAATATAATACAATGATACACGTCAGAAAAATAATTTTAAAAAGGATTATGTACTTTAAATAATACTCGTATTAGTATGTAGTTTAGTACGGTACAGCGATGCAACTTGTTTTTTTGCAATACTCTATTCTCTCGAATCTAATTCCATCCAGATAAACTGTTAATCTATCATGGGTAAAATAAATTAAACAACTCAATATATTTTTTAATTAGTAAGAATCTACCGATGTATGTGTGATTGACTGATTGGTAAACAAAGTATATTTTTTACTAGAAGATAGATTTTTTTATTTTTTTAAAAATTAAAAAAAATAAAATATGATCTGCACTATTCTCGTTTTACTAATACTAATCTGATTAAATTCGTCTAAGATAATAAATTGATAAAATAATAAAATAATATTTTAATTACTTAAATTAAAATAGAAAAAGGCTCACAAATAATAAAATTTAAAAAAATAATAAAATAATATATTTTTTCTTTTTTAATGTTATGCTAAATGCTGTTAAATATTTAATTAAGACTCAAGGAATATCACTAAAAAGGTTCTGAATTATTATGTTCAATAAAAAAGTTTCGATATTAATGAATGAAGTAAAATAAAATAACCATTGCTAAAAATAAACTTTATACAACTTTTACTTGGTTGAATAATAAATGGTTGAATTAGGAATGGATGGATAAAGGACCAAAATATGGGAAGGTGTTTGTTGAGTTACGAGATCCTGGATAGGTGTTTTCTGTATTAATATTGAAATAACTAATTTTATATCTATATCCACAAATCCACAAACAAACAAACATTTATGACTTTATGTTCTTTATAAGAAAGAAAGATTCCCTTTTGAGGTATTACAGTTTTTTTTTTTCTTCTAAATACCGATATTTTAGTCTTAAGAAAAATTAATGCATATATTAATTTTTAATTTTTTTTCATCAGCCAAATCAGTCATTAGTCCAATTTTTAGCTTGACTCACAGAAAGTATTGAGTTGGCATGTTAACTTGGCGTGGCTATTAATTATCCACATATACAAAGAGGACAAAACACTTTTTGAATAGTAGTGAACACACGTTGTCGTTTTGGTGTAGAATGTAAATCCGAAAAAAATACATCTTCAATTTCATCATTGATCGTAGCGCTTGGAGCCGAGTCTCATAGCGCCTGACCTCCCGTTCCCGCATTGTACTTCTGCTCGATCTCCTTGTACTCGAACTGTCTGTAAATAGGTGACAAAAAAAGGCCTCTTTTTTCAGCTTTAAAACTTGATGTTTATGCTAATTTTATTTTTTTTTTAAATATGGCATTGGTTGAGTATCTATTTGTTGAATTGATTTTTGTATTGTTTTGATATAATGGTTTATTTAGGGTTTACAATATGGATATTTATGTACAGGAATTTTGTTAATTGGTGAATTGACATATAAATTAATTTTGCTTATGATGAATTTGGTTTATTCTTGATTGTTGATTGTTGTTGCTGTGATAATACTGTTTTATTAGGATTTTGTTTCTTTTTTTTTTAAATGTAGTAATGGGGATTTGGATTTTACCATAGACATATATCACTGCAATGTGCCTAATTCTCCTTCGTGTATTCTGTTTTTCGGATAAATGGTGAAATTTGAGTGTGAAAAAACTGAATCAAGAGTTTAGGATTTTTATTTTTTGTTCTTTTGTGGTAATTCCCCTGCTGGTGCTACCCCGTTACTGCTGGTAATGCCATTGTTATTTTTGGGGAAGATGCTACTCTTGTCACCACTATGATTCATCAACCTGATTTTTCTGTTGCTATTGGTGATTACTCTCAAAATGATGAAGATGCCAAGAATCCTCCTGTGAATTAATGTCACAAATTTTATATGGATTATTGCAATTAAATGATGTGGATTAGGATTGTAGTTGTGGTTAAAATGGTTGTATGCCTCAATAAGATAAAAAAGATATTTTGTTATTTTTGAATTGTTCGCGTTGTCAGCTCTGGGATCTAACTTAAATGCCATTGTTAACTTCATTGAGGTAAGATTATTCATTGTTTTTTATCATAATGATTTCAATACATCCATGGTTGATTGAAATGCTAAATATTGAGATTATATGTTATATAGCTGTTGCATGTAAAATCTGTGAATAGAAATGTGTTAAATATAATTATGCATTTCTTATTTTTAGTGATGGGTATATGAAGGTGTATATGGAAGTGCCCGAAGAACCCCAAAAAGATGAATGGATCTCACAAAGATTATTTTACTCCGACTTCTTTTGTTTCGAAAGCAGAATACCATGCTTTGATTGAAGTTTTTGGTGAAAATGACTATCTTGTCGGGACACCTGATGAACTCAAGTCTGCTCTTTCATAATCTTTCTCGACTTGAAAATTGGCCATTATCAATGTTATTGTTAATCTTATACTAGTTCAGAGTGTGGGAGGCTGCAGCACAAGAACTGATTTCTATATTATCTGTATTGCACTGAAAACTACGTTTTCTATGGTTTTTGTTTTTAGATTTCAAATTTCAATAATACAAATTACATAGTCTTGTGATTTTCTATGGTGTACCATGATATGATAAAGACACAAACTATATTTCATAAATTCACACAAATGTAAAATATTACATGATCATAATGAATACTTGAATAATGGAAATTGAATTTTACATATACTGATTACTACTATTTTTATCCCTTCCTTTTTGTTGTATGTTCTTAAGATAAGGTATTTTGAAAGTAAAAAAAAAAAAGAAGGTACTTTTGGTACAATTTGTATATAAATAAGCAAAAGAATGAGAGTGGCAAAATAAAAAGGACTATAGAAATATCTTTCATGTCGTAAAATTATTAAATAGGAATTATAGGAATATCTTTCATTGAATATTTATAGTTTCACCGAATTTTCAATTAGGTCCCTATATTTTTTTTCTTTTCAATTGGGTCCCTAAGGGTATACAAGTAATTTCACAATTCACTAACATTTTTTTAACGTTTAACGTTAACAGGGACTTAATTAAAAAAATTAATGTACAGGGACCCAATTGAAAAGAAAAAAAAAGTATAGGGACCTGTACGGTTAGTCGGTTATCGGACGGCTTGGGGTTGCTTGTCGGGTGTGAAGGTGGGTCCCAGCCTTGGCCTGGATCCTGGGGCTGAGAAGCGTGGGCGGCCGACTTTCCGGATTCTTCGTGAGTAGAGGGGGGTACCACCTGTAATGACACTCCGACGCTCAAGTCAGTAGGTGTGCAGGTGGTAAGGAGGAAAAGTTATGATGACGTACCTTGGGGGAGGGGTAGGACCCTCCCCTTATATATCTTGTCAATAGGGCGGGCCCCACGAGGGAAGGCCTCCTTCCAGAAAGCTTCATTTCCCACAGCTGTCACGCAACTGGCAGTAAGGACGCGTGTCCGAGTCGTAGACCGAGCGGGTTATACACGTCGACCCGACTGTGCAGATCGGTTTGCCCGTGGGCCGGGGCGGCAATTTCACTCAGCTGGGCTGGGCCATAACAGTGCCCCCAACATGTCAGCTGCGGCCGTGAGTGCCGTTGATGGCGTGTTCTTTTTCTCCTTCGCGAAGGCGTCGTTTCGTCGGCCCTCGTGATGAGGACGCGCCTTCTACGCGCGTGTAGTCTGTTCGCTGCTGGGGTGCGCCCTTCGTCGCCTCGTTTCTCGCGCCGATTATTTCATGCTCTTAATGGCAATTCATAACCCCGCGAGAAAAGGCTATTATACCCCTGTCCTTCACGCTTCTCAGCATTGGTTTCCCTTGCAGTTTTCATTCGGTTTCACTTTAGTTGTACTGCCACTACATCTTCTTTGCTTTTTCCTCTTTCTTTCAAAAAACCTCCACCGCAAACCCTTGTTTCATCCAGATTCTTATCAATTCTTCGATCCTCTTTAATTATCATCCTTATCCTGGTAAGTTTCCTATTTTTTCCTTGGTATTGACGTGGTGTTGTTTATCTTCTTTGTTTATCTTCCTGGTTTTACATGTGTGTTTGCACTGTTGATGTGTACTGCTCGATATGAACTGCTTGCGTTTTAGCATTAGGTAGAGACTGTAGGGGGGTTACCATTCTAGGATTTTGCTTTCCTGGCCTCATTTTGATAATTATAGTTACTGGATAGGTAGATTCTAGTTTCTGGTAGCGATTTTGCAGTTTTCTGGTAGTATTACTGACCTCCCTACCTTCTAGACTGATTTTGAGTGGTGCCCCCACTGTAGGTATGGCTCAGCGTCCTGCCATAAGGGTCATGAAGCTGGCTGCATACGACCGATATGCATGGGTGACCTCAGATGTGAAGGAGACCCCAAACCAAATGTCCCTGGAAGAACTTGACGAGTTCCGTCAGGCCGACTACCTTTGTGGAGGGACCGATGAGGAGTCTAATTACGCGGCTTTCGTTCCTGCCGACAACGAACGAATATATGAATTAAACTTACACTCTCCCCAGGTTCCCGATTGGATGTGGTTGTACAAGGCCATGTTCACTCACCTGGGAGTTCGCCTTCCCTTCTCCCTTTTTTAGATGGCGCTACTTAATCGTTGTGACGTGGTGCCATCCCAACTGCATCCGAACAGCTGGGCTTCCATTTGCTGTTTCGAGATGGTGTGCGAGCATCTGGAGTTGCCGGTCTCCGTCGAAGTGTTTCTTTTTCTCTTTACTTTAACAAATCCTTCCAAAGAGGGGAGGGCTAAAAAGGGCTACATGTCCTTTCGGGCGGCCCAAGGTCGGCGGATCTTCGGTATATTCGAAGATTCGTATCATGATTTTAAGGACAAGGTATGCGAGTACTTGGAGCTGCCGGTATCCGTCGAAGTATTTCTTTTTCTTTTCAACTTAACAAACCCCACCCTTCCAAGGAGGGGAGGGCCAAAAAGGGCTATATGTCCTTTCGGGCGGCCCAAGGCAAGCGGATCTTCGGGGTATTCAAAGATTCCTAACATGGTTTCAAGGACAAGTACTTCAAAGTCTGTCCTACAGAAGGTCGTAATCCCTTCTGGCTGACATTAGAAGGGGAACGCCGCATACCAACTTATTGGAGTCTCGGTGCGGGGGCTAACGCCTTTACCAAAATAACGTATAAGGTATTATCCCCAGAAAATAAGAGGGTTGGCGACGTATTGTTGGCTATTTTTGGGAAGAACCTTGTTAACCCCCCATATTCTCATGGGGGATCGGGACATGGCTAGGAATTATATATGTGAGTAGCCGTCTAGTGATTTTTGTGTTTATTCTTGTCTCTTATTTTTCTGCCGATCTGACGACCAACAGGTTTTCGTATTTTGTTGTAGTGTCAATGTCTACCAAGGTAACAGGACTTGATGCTTTGTTCAACACTTTTCTGGCTGATGGCAGCGACGACGACTCTGCTACCCCCGCCCAAGAGGTCCCGGCGGATGACGTTATTGAGCCCGAGGTCCAGTCCCAGCCTGCCTAGGGAGAAGGGGTCGGCACCAATGCTTCTTTGGGTCCTCAGCCGGAGGTAAGGGTTGGTTCAGAGAATCCGAGTTCTAAGGAAGAGGGTGATAACCCAAAGAAAAGGAAACCGTCTGCTAGCCTTAAAGTTGAGATGCTTGATGATAACCAAAAGAAGAAGAGGCCGTCTTCCAGTCCGGAGGGGGTTCTCACCGTTATGGAGAAGAACTTTGATGCTGGGAATTTTATCGATTCCCAGTTGCTTCCTGGCATGGAGGACTTCTTCTACGGTGGAGACCTTGCTTCGCAAGTGAGGTGGATGTACCGCACTTTACTCCGAGGGGCCACCATAGCGAGGAAGGCGGAATCCGCCCTGGTGAGAGCGCGTTCTTTGGAAACGAAGCTTGAATCTTTTGTCAAGGCCAATACCAAGTACAGAGATGAAGTGAAGTTGCTTCGGGAGCAACTAGCCTCTGCCGAAGAGAGGGCCAAGTCAGCCGAAGAGAAGGCTAGGAGAAAGTGAAGACCTCTGATGCTGTCGTGGTCCGCCTTACTGAGCAGGAGCTTACGTTGGAGGGCCAACTTAACTCTTCTCAAGGTCGGGTGCCCACACTGGAGAAGGAGCATGATGAGGCGCTTTCCTTGGTCAAGACGGCTCAGGCTGAGACTGCTGAATTTAAGAAGTATAAAGAGACCGTGAAGCAGGGCAAGAATGCCATCCTGATGACCGAGGAAACTCTCAAAGCTCAAGTAAAGCTGCTGTCTCCCGACTTCGACACCTCGGCTGTTGACATTTTCAATACTATCAAGGATGGCAAGATCGTCGACATGCCGAAGAAGTGACTCGTCCTTGTAACTTGTGTGCTTTTGTAACTTGTAATGTTTACAATCTTTTTGAACTGTTCGAATTTGTTTGCCGCCTAATCGGCATGTGACAAACTGCTTTTTTCCAGCCTTGTCGGCGCTTACTTTTCTTTTTGTTCTTTATCGTTTTGTTGGCATTAACTATTTGTTCATGAACATTTTACCGTTTAGTTGGTAATTAGCGAAGCCAGGTCATGGCTTTTATCGTTTCAATAGCCGCATATTTTGGCGTTCGTTAATTTCGTGGTGCCCGAGGTGATCAGTCCCAGGTTACCGTATCGACTTGAGACCATTTACTCGTCGTGGTGGCTTAATTAATAACAATGGATGCAAAAAAAGGGAGGAGATGACAAGTAGTTTATAAATGGTAATAGTAAATGGCTCAAACGTAAAGTGGCTCAAACGTAAAATGATAGCAAATATATGACAAGGATAAATAATCCATCATAAAATGTTCTTACTAAGCCGGTGGATTTGTTCTAGGAATAGAATCTTCTCAGATTGTCCGTGTTCCACGTTCTCGGGACTTCCTTGCCGTCTAACCGCTCCAGCTTGTAGGTGGCATTGCCGATCACCTCTTTCACCCTGTAAGGGCCTTCCCAGTTTGCCGTCAGCTTTCCTTCCCCCGGTGTCGGGAGCCCGATATCATTGCATCTTAGGACCAAGTCGTTCCGTTCGAACTCTCTCTTGAGCACCTTGGCATTGTAGCGCAGGGCCATTCTTTGCTTTAGCGCCGTTTCTGATAAATGAGCCATCTCCCTGGCTTCATTCACCAAGTCCTTTTCCACGGCCTCTTCGACTCCTCTTAAGAGTAGTCGCGGGCTCAGCTCATCGATTTCCACGGGTATTATTGCATCTACCCCATAGGTGAGCCGAAAAGGAGTTTTCCCGGTAGCTGACTGTTGAGTTGTGCGGTAGGACCAGAGAACCGAGGCTAGTTTGTCTGCCCACGCTCCCTTCTTCTGGTCAAGTCATTTTTTGAGGCCCTGCAAGATGACCTTGTTCGCGGCTTCAACTTGTCCGTTGGTTTGGGGATGCTCAACTGACGAGACCTTTTGCTTTATGCCCAAATCGGCAAGGAATTCTCCAAATTTTTTATCAGCGAACTGTGTCCCGTTATTGGAGATGACGGCTTCCGGGATACCAAATCTTGCTATTACCTGCCTCCACATGAACTTCTGACAATTTGCCGAGGATATGCTAGCCAACGGCTCGGCCTCTATCCACTTTGTATAATAATCAATGGCCACTATCAGGTACTTGACCTGTCCTGGCCCGACCGAGAAGGGTCCCAAAAGATCGATTCCCCATTGTGAGAACGGTTCCCCATTGTGAGAACGGTCGGAAAGCCGTCAGTAGGCTGAGTTTAGTTGCTGGTGCTTTGTGGAAGTTGGAATTCTCCTGGCATCTTTTGCACCTTCTAACGAATTCCTTAGAATCCGCCATCATTGAGGGCCAGTAGTAGCTGGCTCTGATGAGCTTTCTGGCTAGGGCCTTTCCTCCGATGTGGTGACCGCAACATCCTTTGTGGACTTCCTTGAGGACGTAGTCTGTTTGGTCGGGACGCAGGCATTTCAGCAGTGGTTGGCTAAGCCCTTTCTTAAACAGCTGGCCCTGTATGATCGCATATTTAGCCGCTTCTCGCCTTATTATCTTAGCCACCTTCTCGTCGCTGGGGAGTTCAGCCTTTTCTAGGAAGTCGATGATCAGGTTCATCTAGGAGGGATCTGCCTAGGTCAGATGTAAAGCTACCGCTGGTTCTTTTATCAAACCCTGAATGAGAGACCAGTTTTCCGTCCCTGGTTTTGTGCTCGCCAGTTTTGATAGGAGGTCTGCCCATGTGTTCCTTTCTCTCGGAACGTGCTGGGTCGTGACCTCCTCAAATTGCTTACTCAACTCTCTGACTTTCTCCAGATATTTCTATAACAGTGAGTCTTTCGCTTGGTAGGTCCCATTGATCTGAGAAGTGACGACCTGCGAGTCACTACATATCTCCAGTCGGGTAGCTCTGACCTCTCCTGCTAGAGCTAGGCTGCCCAGCAGGGCCTCGTATTCTGCCTGATTGTTTGACACCGGGAACTCGAATTTGACTGACTACTCGTATACAACTCCAGTTGGATTTTCTAAGATGATTCCTGCACCTCCGAACGTTTGGTTGGATGCTCCGTCCACATGGAGCTTCCATTGTGTGTTTGGTGTCCCGGCCGGATCCCCTGTCACCTCTACCAGGAAGTCAGCCATGGCCTGAGCTTTGATCGCGTGTCTGGGTTCATACTGTAAGTCATATTGGGAGAGTTCCACAGCTCAGGTCATCATTCTACCCGCCAGATCAGGTTTCTGGAGTACTTGTCGGATTGCCTGATCCGTCCTGACGATCACTTGGTGTCCTTGAAAGTACTGCCGCAACCTTCGCGACGAGGTCAGGAGCGCATATGCCACCTTCTCCAGCTTGCTATACCTTAGCTCCACTCCTTGTAGTGCTTTACTCACAAAATATATTGGTTGTTGGGTCTTCCTCTCTTCTCGCACCAAGACCGCCGCCAAGGCTTCGTCGGTTACTGCCAAGTACAAGTACAACACTTCTCCATTTTTAGGCCTCGCGAGGACGGGCGGCGCTGAGATTATCTCTTTGAACTGTTTGAAAGCCTCCTCACATGCCGGGGTCCACTCGAATGCGATCCCCTTCTTCATCAGGTTAAAGAAAGGCAGAGCCTTGGCTGCCAACGCACCGAGGAAACGGGATAGTGCGGTGAGTCTGCCCGCCAACCTTTGGACATCTTTCACGCTTCCCAGGCTCTTCATCTGTAGGATTGCTTCACACTTTTTCGGGTTTGCTTCCACCCTCCCCCCTTTTGGGTTATCATGAACCCCAAGAATTTTCCAGCTTCGACGGCGAAGGCACACTTTAGTGGGTTGAGCCTCATTCTGTGCCGATGAAGAGAGGTAAAGACGTTTTCCAGGTCACCTATGAGGCCGTCGGCTCTGGCGGTCTTGACCAAGATATCGTCTACATATACCTTTACCGTCTTGCCGATGAGGTCTCTGAAGACCTTGTTCATCAGCCTCTGGTATGTGGCCCCTGCATTCTTCAGTCCAAACGGCATTACTTTGTAGCAATATGTTCCTCCTGGCGTTATGAATGCTGTTTTCTCTTTATCTGGCTGGTGCATCGGTATCTGATTGTACCTAGAATAGGCATCCATGAAACTCAGATACCGGTAACCCACCGCCGCGTCAACAAGAGCATCGATGTTGGGTAGGGGGAAGGAGTCCTTGGGACATGCTTTGTTAAGGTTGGAGTAATCCACGCACATTCTCTATTTCCCACTGGGGTTTTTAACCAAGACCACGTTCGACAGCCAAGTCGCGTAGTTGAGTTCTCGAATGAAGCTCGCTTCTAGTAGACTGCCCTTTCTTGGGACATTTTTCTCCTTCTTTGGTCCACTGGCTTTGCCTCCGGTCTCACGGCTGGATGGTGCGACATGAATTGGGGGTCTATACCCGGCATGTTGGCCAGGGTCCAGGCAAACAAGTCACCGTTGGCTCTGATAATCTCTATCAGGGTTCTTTCAAGTCATGGGGTAGGTTTCTGTTTACAAAGGTAAACTTCTCATCTGAGTCGCCAACCTTGAACTTTTCAAGGTCCCCCTCTGATTCCGGCCTGTTGGCCAGGGTCCAGGCAAACAAGTCACCGTTGGCTCTGATAATCTCTATCAGGGTTCTTTCAAGTCATGGGGTAGGTTTCTGTTTACAAAGGTAAACTTCTCATCTGAGTCGCCAACCTTGAACTTTTCAAGGTCCCCCTCTGATTCCGGCCTGGGTTTGTCATCGACTCTGGCGTCCAGGTCAGCAAGAAAAACACCGGATGCTTCTTTAGACTTCTTTCTCAGGGAGAGGCTGGCGTTGTCGCATGCGACCGCCGTCTCCAGGTCTCCCCTGATGGTCCCCACTGATCCATCATCAGCAACAAACTTCATTAGCAATAGCTTGGTGCAAATCACCGCCCCAAACTCATTGATGGTATTCCTCCCTAGGATGAGGTTGTAGGCCGTGGAGTTCCTTAAGACAACGAAGTCCGTCATTAGCGACCTCTTCCCCCTGCCTCCGCCAATAGAGACCGGGAGGGAAACTACACCATCTGGCTTGATGAAGTTATCGCCTAGGCCTACTACGCCGTGTTGGTGGCCTTTCAAGTCGGTATCCCGTAGACCCAGAGCGTCAAATACATTACGGAACATGATATTGGAGTCAGCCCCTGTGTCCACCAGGATCCGCTTTACTAGGCCGGTGCCCACCCTGGCCGTGATCACCATCGGCGTGTTCTCTGCAACCTCGTCAAACCATTGATCTTCAGGGCCGAATGATATCGAGGGTACTCTCCGGGGGGTCGGCGTGGGGCCAGAGGACATAGCTAAGACCTTGGCGTCCTTCTTGCTAGCCGATTTCGATCTGGGAGGGACGTCCCTTCCGATCACCACATTTACCACAGTGAGACTGTTGAGTTAAGAAATTAACTAAATTAATTAGTGATGACAAACATTATTTTTGGGCAAAATAAATAATTAGTGTTGATTAATTATATTTACTTATTACTAGTTGTTTATTGTTGCAGGCCAAAATTCCATAGTTGATGTTTCATGGATTTCGGTCAAGATGAGGAAGTCAGAAGGAAAGTTTCCTCTCTAAGGATTAAGGTGAAAAAGTAATTCTGTGAGTTGGTGAAGCTCAAGGCTCAAGGTGTTGACCTTGGAGAAGAACCAAGCAACATGCAAGGAGATAAAAGAAGCTTGCGGCTCATTCAGAAGGCAAGGAGAGAAAACCAGAGTGTGAGAACAGTGTTCTGTTAAGAAGTTCCTCTACTTGGATAATGCTTTCTTTCAAAGAAGCATTCGGCCAATACTGAAGAACTGCATCTGAAGTTTGCGAATCTGGTTTTGCACATAGCAAAGAGGCTGATGACGAAGTCAATCTCCTTCATGTTTTACAGATTGTAATGTACTTTTCTATGTTTATCTTTCTGTAATTTCTTGTGAGAAAAGGCATTGTGAGAAAGCTCAAGTAAAAGCCATGAGTGGAAAAAGGCTGAGTGATACACTTGAGAGAAAAGGCTAGAGTTATTTTCAGATTTCTTTAGGTGTGTTTATGTCTTGTATCTTGTACTTGTGAGGTATCCCTTTCTTAGTTGGGTTAGCACTAAGAGTGAATAGTTATGTATTAGCATAGCCAATGTCAAGTTAGGTTAGAACTTGAGTGTGAAAGGATTGGGTCAATCCTGTGAAATTGGTGTATGTAATACTGTTAACTATAGTGAAATTCTTCCATAGTTGTGGAGGAGACTGGACGTAGGTTGCATAGCACAAGGCAACCGAACCAGGATACATGCCGGTGTTAGCTTTTCTCTTCTCTGCTGTGTTCTGTTTTTTGATATTCATGAGACAAAAATAAATTGTCTCATAAATTTCCGCTGCTGAGTACAAACAGAATCAGAATTAAGAGTTTGTTTAAAAAGGATAATAACAGCAACTTAAAAGGAAGGCATAGATTCAACCCCCCTTCTCTAAGCCTACCACAACCTTCAGAGACCACGCTCACTGTCCTCCTCGGGCTCCTATCTCTACCTTACGACGCGGCTCTTGTCCTCGGTTGATCGGTCACGGTCCCTCCTCCACGGTTCCCTTATAAGGTAGGAGAACTCAGCCAACTTTCCTTCTCAGATGGCTTGCTCCAGCGGCCATAGCCCTTGTGGTAATCATAATAGAGGTTTTTGTTTCCTCCCGTCCTGTCCTTGAGTTGTCGGGGCTTCGACAAGATGCCCTTGTCGGTGATGTACTGATAGACTTCAACGATTGGATCCGATAGGGGGTGTAGTTGGTGAACTTTCCAACGCGGGAAAGGGGCTTGAAAGTTTTAGCTGACGCTCCGTCTCTGAAGTGTTCCTTAGATCTTTCCCCGCCGCCGAACGAGCGGGCGTTAGGGTATGCGGGCTGCCGTTTATTGGCTGCCACGACCTAGATTACTTCTTCATCATTGATATATTCCCTGGCCACGTTCTGAATTTCCTGCATTGTCCAGACGGGCTTGGTGGTAAGGTGTTTTCTGAAATCCTCATTTAGTAGTCCGTTGGTTAAGCACAAGCTGGCCACCGAATCGGTTAGGCCGTCAATCTCCAGGCACTCATCATTGAATCTATCCAGGTACTTCCTGGTCAGCTCGCCGGTTCGTTGAGTCACTCCTAACAGATTAATCGGGTGTTTCGCTTTAGCGATATGCGTGGTGAACTGGGCCAAGAAGGCGCGACTGATGTCGGCAAACGTGGTTATGGAGCCCTAGGGGAGGGCATTAAACCAACAAATTGCTGGCCCAGCTAAGGTTACCGGGAAAGCCCGGTACCTTACTTCATCCCCTACCCCTTCCAGGTTCATCCTGGCCTCGAATGCCGTTAGATGCTCTTGGGGATCTTGAGTACCATCGTACCTCATATGTGTCGGCTTATCAAAGTGCTTCGGCAGCCGTACTCCGAGGATCGAGTGGTGGAAAGGGGTGGCCCCCATGACCACCAGTTGTCAGGTGCTCCTTCTTCTTCGCTCTCTATCGCCTTCCCAGTCTTCCTCCTCGGTATCTCTTGTCGGTGATCGGGTGTAGACCAGAGGATCTCGTCGTTTCCTTAACGCCTCTCTGCTTTTCTGGCTTTCTGATTCTGTCCGGGGGCTCGGAGTGTGCCTGGAGTGAATTCTTCGGAGACTCCTTTATCCTCGGTGAGGGGATCGGGAATGCTCTTGACTAGGAGTAGGCTGACGACTTTTCCGGTTGGCTACTTCTCGCTCTAAGTTCTGCACCCTATGGCGCAGCTCTTGTATTATTCTGGCGCTGTCACTGCCTGTTCCTCCAAAGGGTCGTCCCTCGGGTTGCCGCGGGGGGATCTGGTGCCCTCGCGAGTAGGAGCTCCGGCGGCTACCCTACTGCTTCTGGGATCCATTCCCTTCCCGCAGGGCCCGGCTCCGCCGTCAGCCCCCCAGGAACCAAAACAAAGTCCATATTAGCTAGGTCCCCACAGACGGCGCCAATGTATGGTTAGTCGGTTACCGGACGGCTTGGGGTTGCTTGTCGGGTGTGAAGGTGGGTCCCAGCCTTGGCCTGGATCCTGGGGCTGAGAAGCGTGGGCGGCCAACTTCCCGAATTCTTCATGAGTAGAGGGGGGTGACACCTGCAATGACACTCCGACGTTCAAGTCAGTAGGTGTGCAGGTGGTAAGGAGGAAAAGTTATGATGACGTACCTTGGGAGAGGGGTAGGACCCTCCCCTTATATACTCTGTCAGTAAGGCGGGCCCCACGAGGGAAGGTCTTCTTCCAAGAAGGTTCGTTTCCCACAGCTGTCACGCAGCTGGCAGTAAGGACGCGTGTCCGGGTCGTAGACCGAGCGGGTTATGCACGTCGACCCGACCGTGCAGATCGGTTTGTCCGTGGGCCGGGACGACGATTTCGCTCAGTTGGGCTGGACCGTAACAGGACCTAATTAAAAATTCGATAAAATTATAGAGATCTGCAAATAATTAAACCTTTAAATAATTATTTATAATAAAAAGATATAAAAAAATTATAGAAAATTAGGGATATGAGAAGAGATCCACGTGCAAGTGCAATGGCAGGATCCTCTTAATCAGAGCTTAGATTACGTGTGTTGCCAAACTCCGCAAGCTAACAGATTCCCTGCCTATGTCAACGGAGGGGGTGACCGTTTGCTATCATGTTTTTTTGTTATAACCAAGGTTTTTACTTTTTAATGCTAAGGATTTCTTTGTCTTTTTCCTCTTTAGATTTAATTAACAATACTACAAGAGCTTTAAGGCTTTGTTTGTTTGAGAGGAAAAATATGAAAAAAAATAATTATTATAATAGTA